>NC_143025.1:75347500-75535000 GCF_057628025.1 Oncorhynchus mykiss | reverse complement strand
TTGTGAGACGCAGAGTAGGTGAACGGATGATCTCCGCATGTGTGGTTCCCACCATGAATCATGGAGGAGGAGGTGTGATGGTGTTTGGATGCTTTGCTGGTGGCACTGATTTATTTAGAATTCATGGCACATTTAACCAGCAAGGCTACCAAAGCATTCTGCAGTGATACACCATCCCATCTGGTTTGCACCTAGTGGGACTATCATTTGTTTTTCAACACGACAATGACCCAACACACCTCCAGGCTGTGTAAGGGTTATTTGACCAAGAAGGAGAGTGATGGAGTGCTGCATCAGATGACCTGGCCTCCACAACCACAAACCAATTGAGATGGTTTGAGATGAGTTGGACCACGGATTGAAGGAAAAGCAGCCAACAAGTGCTCAGCATATGTGGGAGCTCCTTCAAGACAGTTGGAAAAGCTTTTCAGGTGAGTACTGAAGCTGTTTGAGAGAATGCCAAGAGTGTGCAAAGCTGTCATCAAAGCAAACGGGTGGCTACTTTGAAGAATATAAAACACATTTTTTGGGTACTACATGATTCCATATGTGTTATTTCATAGTTTTGATGTCTTCACTATTATTCTACATTGTATAAAATAGTAAAAATAAAAATAAACCCTTGAATGAGTAGGTGTGTCGGTTGAAACCCAGGTATGGTCATTCTCTGGGTAGACGTTCATGTCTTTGTCTCTCTTCAGGAGGTATATTGACTGTCCTCCCAGGCAAGCGTTTGAGCCTTTACCTTAACTACCTCCAGCCCCCCCGCCTCGTAAGTAGCCTCCCACAGAAACTCATCCCTGGGCTAAATGAGGCGTGCTCAGCCTCAGTCTGACAGCTACTTTCCCATTCCTATGTACTCTTTTTAATGCAGAAGATCCTGTGGGCAAATTGTGGCTATTAGTTTGGGCTGTGGTCTTACCTCACTATTCATTACCCATGCCTCTGAGGATAATTCTCCAGGAGGGGGTGGATGCATCTGTTAGGGGTGGCTGGCTCAGGGCCAAGCCCAGATGAGGCCATGATGACAGAGATGGCTGCCGCAATGCTTGCCGGCTGACCTCCAGCCAACACAGCCACTTTAAAGCAGCTCTGACCGACAGATGGACTTTGGGCCCTCGAGGCAATTACCTCACCATGTCTAAGGTCATATCAGGGAAGGGTAGGGGAGTAGTGATTAAAAATGCTGAAATGATAGGAGCTTGTTAGGAGTACAGTATAGCTCACAAAACGTTACATTAACCTCCATAGATTGAGACAATCCTTTTCTGGAGTGCAGTACTTAGCGTGATGAATCTGGTATTGGTCAGAAATAAATATCCAAAGTGAAACATCCCATGGGATTGACTTTCCCATCGTAGCTGAACTATATTTCCCAGATCTCCCCTTCTCATTGGCCAGAGCCCTGTCCATCAGTCAGTCAGCTCTCAGGGCCTCCACTGGGTATTGACCCAGCCCAGTGTATAGGCACTGGTTGCGTTCAGAATGTTCCGGTGCAGGAAGAGGCGGGGCTTTGCTGGGTCGCTGTGGTAATAGAAGAGGCGGAAGTGAGCACGCTCCAGCTCCTTCAGTAGGCTGAACCAATAGCGCACCACAGATGGGTCGTCCCCGCCCACCTCGAAGCCCGCCCAGTGGAGGTGGATTTCTAGTAGTAGCTGACCCACAGAGCTCAGAACCCCTTCTAGAACCAGGTTCTCTAGAATCTTCCACTCCGCACTCTCCATGTCAGCCTTCAGAACATCCACCTGGAACAGAGAGGGAGAGACTCAACAATGATAATATCTCGCAGTAGGGAGAGACATACGATGGAGAGAGGGGATAGGACTTTTGATGGAGGTGAGGGAGAGTCAGTGCAAAGAGAGAGAGAAGGTCGGTTGAAGGACAAGTAGAAGAAAGGATGTGTCTGAGTAGAGGAGGAGGGAGGATATGCCGGGGAGGGGCTGAATGTGGTATAAGGTCTGTGAAGAGGAGAAAGAGAGGTCCATTAACATTAATGTTAATAATGGCCTCAGGATATGATCTTACTGATTCATCATATGCATGGGCTACTTTCAATGCACATACTGTATATTAGGCCTTGGGCCGCCATTTAAAGATCTAATGCAGTTGTTTTTATCTCAATATTAAATAACTTCTGTGTGATTTTTATTTCTCAATTAAAATGTTCAAAAAGAAACCAAAATAGCTTCTTAGCAGAGCATTTTCTCAAGCAATCATTTTTATAGGACTGTCAGGGAGTGGTTTTGAGTGGGGATCGAAAAACTGAAAATGATATGTTATTGGCAGAGAGGTTTGGAACTTTCTTTCTTATTGGTCTGTATGGTGATGTCACCATGGAAGGCCAAAACTCCCACCAATTTCAGGCGGTCTTTTCAAACAGCAATTACACTAAAATGGCATTGTCATAATTTCACAGAATTATTCCAACCTCATAGTGTGGAAATACTGTATATATAAAACACAGAAAAATCATGTTTTGGACTGTACTGGGCCTTTAAATGTGCTGTAATGTTTCATGTCAACTCCTTGAACCCATACTGTTTCACAGCCTTATTAATGAAAGGGCTTCTCTTTGCTTTTGACATTTTATTTCACCAATTTATTCTCTCCTCTGTAACTTACTACCCTCTCATTGGCAGATTGCCTCATGGCCTCATGACATCACCATTGGCAACTTCCAATGCTGCCAATAATATTTGTCAATAGTTGACCCAAATTTTCCACAAAACAATCATATTTATCTTCCAGCACACTAGTGTTAACGCTAATGCAAGTGTTGAGTATCTGACCTGTCGAACAGAAAAACACTTCTTCAATGGCTAGAGTAAAATAACAACTTTAGCTGGCTGGCTCTCTGACAGCCCATATCCAATATCCCATAGCCACTCCATTCCTCTAAACAAAGGGCTAGCAAGACTTTACACAACCTTTATATTTCTTTAGTGACTGCAGAAATCCCTTTTCCCCCCACATTCCAAGCCTTCCTAAAAGCAGCTATCCCCCAGATAGAACTAGTCAAAATGAAGTGCTTTCTGTCTCTGGGTCTCCCAATGGATACGATCCCTCCCCAAGGCAATATAATGTTTCTAATTGGACAGACATGTCATAAAATGGGAACTTCCCTAACCAACAGGGATGTTATGACCCATGACCCCCCCAATGCGTGTGTGCAGGCTATGAAGATCTTACAAATCCCAGAATGGTTCTGCTCAAGATATACTTTTCTCAGGGTGTGTATTGAATGGGCTACTTTCAATAACTTCATTCTATTTGACAGTTTTCTTCTCCCTGATGTGTCATCAACTGGCTTGCAAGGTAAATCCCAAGGACTTCACAACATATCCCTCTCGATGTCCCCTAAGCCCACACCACCGGAAACTCGTCTGCCCTTCGCTTCCCTAGTATGAGAAATTGTGAGCCCTCAAAAAGCTGCAGTCTTACGTGAGCATCTCCATATGGCCCCACACATCTCTGAAGAGATTTCCGATCACCGCAGTGCAGAAGTGTGTGTGTGTGTGTGTGTGTGTGTGTGTGTGTGTGTGTGTGTGTGTGCGAGCGAGCGACTGAGTGTAATAGAGATATGCAGACAGAAACTACTTTGACAGGGAGGTTTGGAAGTAGGGCAATAACTAATGGATTTGGGGAGGGAGGGTAGGTGGGTGCATGGTGATTTGGCCTGAATTGTGGTCTACTGAGGGAGGTTCAGTGAGGCCGATGGGTGTTGGAGCTTTTATTTAGTTGTTTAGTGAGGCTATGCCTCAGTCTCCCTTCTCCCAAGGTCAGCAGTAGCCTTGTTGTGTCTTAAACACTGTAGTCTTAAAGCATTGCTATAAAGCAACTAGAAAATATGTCTACCATCGCCTTTTACTTTTGGGCCACACACTCAGCCAGACCTTTAATTGTGAAGTCACACTCCGCCAAACCTTTAATTGTGAAGTCTCTGTCAGCGCAGACCTTTAGTTGTGAAGTCACACTCAGCCCAGACCTTTAGTTGTGAAGTCTGTCACAGCCCAGACCTTTAGTTGTGAAGTCTCTCTCAGCCCAGACCTTTAGTTGTGAAGTCTGTCACAGCCCAGACCTTTAGTTGTGAAGTCTGTCTCAGCCCAGACCTTTAGTTGTGAAGTTTCTCTCAGCCCAGACCTTAAGTTGTGAAGTTTCTCTCAGCCCAGACCTTAAGTTGTGAAGTATCTGTCAGGCAGTAAAGTAATTGTGGTCCCTCGGGCTCAAGAGGGAGGAGGTCAGAATCACTCCATCTTTCTAATGAGGAAAAACAGAGAGCATGTTCACTGTTCACAGCCTGCTGGCTCAACGTGTGTGTGTTTACCTAACCCCTAATGGTTTAAGCCGATAAATGCACAACCACCTACACACTATTTTTTAACCACCGCCAAGGTGATGTCCTCAACAGAATCACTGAGAACCCAGATACCCTGTTATCTCTTTGTGATAAGAGAGGAACTTTACATCCTAGTCAGAGAGACACTGCAGACAATATTCAATGAGTTGAGTCGGCCTTCTGCTGGAATGAAATCCATTCAGCCATCAAACAGAAGCAGATTAGGGATAATATTTGTTTTTATGAATTCATTTCTAAACGCTTTTGAGGAAAGCTGATCGTTTGGTGTGAACAAACAAGTTGGCTGACCTCTGATGAACCTTTAGAAATGGAAACTGACACTTGAGTCTAACTAATAGGCCCATAATGATTTATTTCAGCGGCTAATTGCAGTTTTTGCAGAACTTATTGTGGCGTCCTTCATAGCCCAAAATACCAGCAACTTCATCAAGAGGCTCGAACCTCTTAACGGTTTAAAGCTGTTTGGCTGATTAACACAAGATAACAAGTTTGAGCCCAAATATGTCACAATGCTTACATGTGTTTATGACCATTTTGATACAACACAGTACACAGGTAAGCTGGGCTACAGGGATGTATTTTCTGCCTGTGTGACTCTTATGATTGTATCAAGCAGAGATGAAGTACTTTGTGTTCTTTAATTAGTGGATGTGAGGCAGGGGGAAACATATCTGAAACAGGCCTCTCCAGAGACCATCGTAATGAGCAGACATTTAATTACACTTCAATGGGATCAGGAGAGAGAGAGAGGTTCTGTTTAGACTCTCACAGCCTCCCCTAACAACTGGTCCAGGGTCTGTTCTGTTTACAAACTGTCCCCCACACCTGCATGATAACACTAACCCTAACCATGGTGAGGAAAGGCTTGCATTGTGGAGGAGTTGAAGCCATGTTGGAAGCTGTGTGTCCCTCTTGTGACAGTGTGGATGTGAGACATTAAGAAGTGACCTGATTGTCAGAAAGAGTGTCTCTGATTGTTGTTCTATTGTGCATTAGGAGAAAGCAAATCAATTTGCATGAGATCTGAAGGACTGTTGAATTGGTGTGTTCATCCCCATGGAGACAGCCTCTGATGGTGACCAGAGCGGGTATGACTCATTTATGAGCTGTGTAATCACCGATAAGGAACACAAACTAATGCATATTTTGACCTTTAGAAGCGACTCATCAGTTCTCCGTGCTATTCTTCTGTCACAAAGCCACAGAGAAGAAAGACAAACCGTTGTTTCTTTAGCACGCTGTGTACTCACATTAAAAAAATCCCAGTATGGAGATGTGTGTGTTGCTTTGCATCTAAAGCAGGTACAGGGATAGGGTCTGTTCTTTATCTGTCACACACACAGACACAGACACACACGAACACGCACCCACACGTCTTAATTATTTCTCCCACACTAATTTGTATGGTATAGTGAGCTTTGTTTCTGGTTCCAAAAGAGGAATTAATGGCTGACGCCTCTAAGCATGGACTTGCTAATGCTAGGCGCCGGTGCGTGGCTTGTTGGCATTCTGCTCAAGAGCCTGATTTAAATTTGCACTGATTAAACTGTTGCTCATGCTAAAAAGGAGAGAAAAAACAGAGTGATGAATTAGACTGAGGTACCCTGCCTTCTGGAACATGCAGTGAGAGGTTAGAATTCACAAAACGAGAGCAGCACAAATAAATTAAGTCAGATGAATTCTGTTGAGGTAGATTGATTATCTGTGTGGGAGTATCAACCCAAACCTCCTTTTTACAGCACTGATCTCACATCAACTGTAAACTCCTTTTCACTATGCAACTTCCACAAACTTGAATTATCACCGTCTTCAAGACCTCATCAAAGACTAACTCCTTCCACAGGATGTATAGCTGGGATCTCGCCCAAATATTTTTTTGATTTTTTATTAAATAATAAAACATTTTTTTTACCCCCTTTTCTCCCCAATTTTGTGGTATCCAATTGGTAGTTAGTCTTGTCCCATCACTGAAACTCCCATGCAGACTCGGGAGAGTAGAAGGTCGAGAGCAGTGTGACCTCTGAAACACAACCCAGCTGAGCCGCACTGCTTCTTGACACAATGCCCACTTAACCCGGAAGCCAGCGGCACCAATTTGTTGGAGAAAACACTGTACACCTGGCGACTGTGTCAGCGTTCATTGGGCCCTGTCCGCCACAGGAGTCTCTAGAGCGGACAAGAACATCCCTGCCAGCCAAACCCTCCCCTAACCGGGTCGACGCTGGGCCAATTGTGTGCCGCCCCATGGGTCTCCAGGTCGCGGCCAGCTGCGACAGAGCCTGGACTCTAACCAGTATCTCTAGTGGCACAGCTTTTGACCACCGTGCCACTCGGTAGGCCCTCGTCTGAATGCTTCTATTCTCACCCGAATGCTATGCATACTTTTGCTGTATTTAGGGAAGGTCGCCGTTCCACACACGCTGGCTTGTTGTTTGTTTGTGTGTGTATGTGTGTGTGTGTGTGTGTGTGTGTGTGTGCGTGCGTGCGTGCGTGCGTGTGTGTGGATGTCGTTGATCTTGTATGCAGATCCATATCTGATGAGGCAGAACACAGAGCCCTGGGGGACTTAATATTCTGAATTCTAATGTTTAAAGGAGGAAAGCCATAACTATAAGTGAGTTTTCTGCCCTCCAGCGCATGTATGCAGATCCATATCTGATGAGGCAGAACACAGAGCCCTGGGGGACTTAATATTCTGAATTCTAATGTTTAAAGGAGGAAAGCCATAACTATAAGTGAGTTTTCTGCCCTCCAGCGCAAGATGAGACATTGGAGGAATGAATGATGAGCAGTAGAGTTTCAGGAGTCAACAAGCCATACTAAAGTTCAACCTCTCAGCTCATAGGGAGAGAACAGATCCATTTTCTTATAGCCTTTTCTGGTTGAGGTGAGAAAAATAAGTAATTTTGGTTTGTTTTTATGGTGACTATTGCATGGGTTGTGTGTATTGTGGTCAAGTATAGGATTTACTGTAATAGACAGGTCCCGTACAATGTGTGCTGGGTGCTGGTAGTGGAGTATGTTGTTACTGTATTATGTACATAGAGTGCCGTCTGTCATTATTGGGATAATTACTCTATACTCCAAAAGACTAGACTGGCAGCTTTAACTTGAGGCTATTATGATCTATAATGGGTGAACGGTTTAGAATTTACAGCACTTTTTGTGCATAGTCCCCACATTTTAAGGGAGCAAAAGTATTGAGCAAATTCACATATACTGTATGTCTATTAAAGTAGACAAAGGTTAAGTATTTAGTACCAATATTGATAGCACGAAATGACTCTACAAATTTGTTGGATTTATTTTCTGTTTATTTTGTGTTTCAGATTCATTTATGCCCAATAGAAATGAATGGTAAATAATGTATTGTGCCATTTTGGAGTCACTTTTAATGTAAATGAGAATAGAATATGTTTCTGAACACTTCTACATGAATGTGGATGCTACCGTGATTACGGATAATCCTGAATGAATCGTGAATAATGTACAAAAAGACAATGAACAAAAAGTGCTGTAATTTCTCAATGGTTCACTCAAAATATATGAAAATACACTCAAATTAAAGCAGACAGTCAACACTTTAACCCTATAGCTATAAGTATAGAGCCAAAATTTGTAAAAAATGCCAATAAATACAGAGGGCCCTGTGTACTCTCTGGGTATAATCCCATACATGAGTTATTCGTTATGTTTGACTCAGGCGACATTGGCCCATTTGTAATCTCCCTTTACCCATAAACCCCTTCTCCTCTCTCTGTGCATTCTGACCTGTCTGTGTCCAAAGTCATTGAGAATGGTGGCCAGTTTCTTGGTGTTGCTGTGCTGTCGTTGGGCGGGGATGGCTGGGTTGGGTTCCCTCCAGTCTACGGAGAGACGATGGAGCCACATGTCTGACTCCTGTAGGTGGGCCTGCCTAAGGCTGGGGTCAAAACAGTGCACCTCACAGCCCGCCCTGGCCAGAGAGCGCTCCACAGTCTTATCTTCCATACCCAACCTATGGTAGAGAGAGAGGGGAGGGAGGAAGAGAGAGAGACCGAGAGAAAAGGTTATATACAGCATATTTGATGGATGGTTGAGTGGATGGCTACAGATAGAATTATATATGGCATATCGTATAAGGACTTCTGTTTGTACATCTGATGGAGCTGAAAAGTATTGCTCACTTCAGCAGCTCAATTAATAATTCAGAGGAAGGCTGAAAGTATGGGAGGATATGAGCAGAAACATATTTGATTTCTTCTTGATTGTTTTCAAGACTGACAAAGGCTTGTTTTGCCCCTCCCTCTCTTCCCTGTTTTCCCACTGGGCACAAACATCAATTCAATGTCCATTCCACATTGGTTCAATGTAATTTCATTGAAATGCCTTGGAAACAACGTTGATTCAACTGGTGTGTGTCAAATCAAATGTTATTTGTCAGGTGCTTTGAAAAATAAATTGGTGTAGACTAACAATGAAATACTTACTTACTGGCCCTTCCCAACAATGCAGAGAGAAAGAAAATAGAGAAACAATATAAAACTAATGACACGTAATAATACAAGCAATAATAAACACACAATAAGTAACGATAACTTGGCTATGACTTGGGTGGCTGGAGTCTTTGAAAATGTTTAGGCCTTCCTCTGACACCGCCTGGTATAGAGGTCCTGGAGGGACCCTGGCAGGGAGCTCGGCCCGGGCGATGCACTGGGCAGTACACACTACCCTCTGTAGTGCCTTGCAGTCGGATGCCAAGCAGTTGCCATACCAAGCGGTGATGCAGCCAGTCAATATGCTCTCAATGGTGCAGCTGTAGAATTATTTGAGTATTTGAGGCCCCATGCCAAACCTTTTCAGCCTCCTGAGGGGGAAGAGGTGTTGTCGTGGCCTCTTCACGATTGTGTTGGTGTGTGTGGAGCATGACAGATCCTTAGTGATGTGGACACCAAGGAACTTGAAGCTCTTGATTCGCTCCACTACAGACCTGTCGACGTGCATGGGGGTGTGCTCGGTCCTCCGTTTCCAGTTGTCCACGATCAGCTCCTTTATCTTGCAGATGTTGAATAAGATATTGTTGTCCTAGCACCACACTGCCAGGTCTCTGACCTCCTCCCTTTATGCTGTCTCATTGTCATCAGTGATCAGGCCTATCACCGTCAGCAAACTTAATGATGGTGTTGGAGTCATGCGTGGCCACGCATTCATGGGTGAACAGGGAGTACACCCATGAGTACACACATGCACATCCCATCAGGAAGTTCAGGATCCAGTTGCAGAGGCTGGTGTTCAGTCCCAAGGTCCTGAGCTTAGTGATGAGCTTGGAGGGCACTATAATGTTGAACGTGGAGCTGTAGTCAATGAACAGCATTCTCACATAGGTGTTCCTTTTGTCCAGGTGGGAAAGAGCAGTGTGGAGTGCAATGGAGATTGCGTCATCTATGGATCTGTTGGGGTGGTATGTGAATTGGAGTGGGTCCAGGGTGTCTGGGATGATGGTGTTGATGTGAGCCATGACCAGCCTTTCACAGCATTTCATGGCTACAGAAGTGAGTGCTTGGTGTTCTTGGGCACAGGGACTATGGTGGTCTGCTTGAAACATGTAGGTACTACAGACTGAGTCAGGGAGAGGTTGAAAATGTCAGTGAAGACACTTGCCAGTGTACTCTGAGTATGCGTTCTGATAATCCATCTGGCCCAGCGGCCTTGTGAATGTTAACCTGTTTAAGGTCTTACATTGGCTACGGAGAGCGTGATCACACAGTCGTCCGGGATAGCTGGTGCTCTCATGCATGGTTCAATGTTGCTTGCCTCAAAGTGAGCATAGAAAGCATTTACCTTGTCTGGTACACTCTAAGGAAAAATTATGCCAAAATAGTTATTTGTGGAGGGATAGGGTTCTACCAAGAACCCTTTTGATCAGAAGAACCCTTCTTGGAAGACAAGGCAAATGGTTCTATCTAGAACCTTTAACATCCTAAGAACCGTTTTTGGAAGAAAGGGTTCCTTGTTGATTCTTTGGAAGGAAATAAAGGTTCTTCACAGAACCATATATAATATTTCCCAGCATGTTTTATTGCAGGGAGATTTTCAGAATTGTTTGTTTTACTTTAATATCTGTGTTTTTGCATTTACATTGATTGGTTAATAACTGTAATGCTATACAAAGACAAATAACACACTTTTCTAAACTAATCCAATCTGTTGGATTTATTACACCCATTTCTGAGATGGTTGTTCCAGTTTAGATGATTGAGGTCGTCTCAGTATTCAATTTCCACTACCCTGGCAGTCATTCTGAATGGAAGTTGCGGGTGATTAACAATTCCTCTTTTGGATATCCTCGCTGGAACTCGGGCTGGATTCCAATAGGAATTGCCCATCACTTTGCAAACCAGCATAATGGGACTTGCAGGCCTGATGTGGCTTGTAACCAGGAGATAACTAGGCCATCAAATAAAGGCATTATGATATATGTTATATATTGTCATAAATAATACAATTTTAAAGGCTAATAAGGCTGGTGGAACCGTTCATAGAGGGTTCTAGGAAGAACCGTTAGATTATAAAATGGTTCTTGGTAGAACCCTTCAGAGTGTTCTAGGCAGAACCCTTCATAGAGGGTCCCAGGTAGAACAATATACAGGGGGTTCTACATAGAGGGTTCTCTCTCTCTCTCTCTCTCTCTCTCTCCTCTCCTCGCCTCTCCTCTCCTCTCCCCCCCCCCCCCCCCCCCCCCCCGCCTCTATCTCCATCTCCCTGTCTGTGTATCTGAGTGTGTTGTTCGTGATGTGGCTCGCTGTATCTCTATACAGTAATTGTGGCTCAGGGAGTATCTCTCAAAGCTAATTTCTCATGGATGAGCTACTCTGGTCCCCCATGATCCCCACAATCATGCGTTTAGGAGGGGGATGCAGGGATGAGATGAGAGAGGTAAGGGCAGGGAGGGAAATGCTGCCTTCAGACATCTCTGTTACTCTCTCTGCTAAATGATTCAGTTAACACAACCACTAATGGTATCATAGCTGGACCTACCAGGAAAATGGCTTGTTCTTCACTATCGTTTTAGTCAAAAAATACTTCAGATGACAGGGCTTGCTGTTTTGATGAGAGGATGGGGGAAAAGACAAAGTACCTTCAATGGTGACTCTTTGTGCATCCCAAATGGCTCCCTATTCCCTTTTTTTATATATAATAATCTATATATTTTTTAAACTTTATTTAACTCAGCAAGTCAGTTAAGAACACATTCTTATTTTCAATGATGGCCTAGGAACAGTGGGTTAACTGCCTTGTTCAGGGGCACAACGACAGGTTAAGGTCCCTAAGGGCAATGGTCAAAAGTAGTGCACAATACAGAGAATAGGATGCCATTTGGGATGCACCCCATGTCTGTCTGTCTGCTTCCCTGGAGAAAATGTCTGATAGAAGAGGGTGGTAATCACACAGTGTCTGCAGGTAGTTATCCTCTGTCCCACAAGACTGTGTGGTGAAAGCGGGGAAAGACAGAACCGCTGCTGTCAGAGAGAACAGTTCTTCAAACATGGGGATTATAGCGGATTCCCTGTTGACCGTGGTGTCATGACAACCACAAAGGTGTGTGTGTGTGTGTGTGTGTGTGTGTGTGTGTGTCGGGGGTGGGGGTTATGACACAAGGGTGGACTATGGTCATTTTAGCTTTATCAACACCAGCACCGCTTCTAATGATCCCTGATCCCATGTAGGATCACATATTCTGGGTAATAAGTGATCCTCTATCCATCTCTCACTCTCTTATCCCCCCTCTCTCTATCCATCTACCATCCATATCTCCTCCAACCTGTTAAACCATATCCACTATCCAGTTACAAGGAGCACAAATATGATGGTGAGTGAGGTCTCTGAAAGTCAAAGAAGAACACTTCTTCCTTTCTGCACTACTTAAGATATGGAGACTATGAGACTGAAGATGAGGACTATGGGACTGGGGATGAGGACTATGGGACTGGGGATAAGTACTATGGGACTGAGGATGAGGACTATGGGACTGGGGATGAGGACTATGGGACTGGGGATGAGGACTATGGGACTGGGGATGAGGACTATGGGACTGTGGATGAGGGCTATGGAACTAGGGATGAGGACTATGGGACTGGGGATGAGGGCTATGGGACTGGGGATGAGGACTATGGGACTGGGGACGAGGACTATGGAACTGGGGATGAGGGCTATGGGACTGGGGATGAGGGCTATGGGACTGGGGATGAGGGCTATGGGACTGGGGATGCGGGCTATGGGACTGGGGATGAGGGCTATGGAACTGGGGATGAGGGCTATGGGACTGGGGATGAGGGCTATGGAACTGGGGATGAGGGCTATGGGAATGGGGATGAGGGCTATGGGACTGGGGATGAGGGCTATGGGACTGGGGATGAGGGCTATGGGACTAGGGATGAGGGCTATGGGACTGGGGATGAGGGCTATGGAACTGGGGATGAGGACTATGGGACTGGGGATGAGGGCTATGGAACTGGGGATGAGGGCTATGGGACTGGGGATGAGGGCTATGGAACTGGGGATGAGGGCTATGGAACTGGGGATGAGGGCTATGGAACTGGGGATGAGGGCTATGGAACTTGGGACTGCATTAGGGGAATTTCTGAGTGACTCCATTAACACACAGCAGTTCTGCTCTGTGTGCTACACCTCCAGGGCAGGAATAGAGGGAGAGAAAAGGAGAGAGAGAAACAGAAAGAGAGTGAAAGACATACAGAAAACTAGAGTGGTGGGAGGGAGGAAAGGGATGGATAGAATGAGAAAAAGGAAGTAGAGATGGGGGTAAAGTATGGGTCCTTGGTATTTCATGTGTGAAATCACACCATGGTCCCCCATGCGATGCGCCAGGCCAATGAAAGAACATCTGCTCATCCTGCCTGGGCACCGCCACTCACGCCTCGTTTAACAGCACGCACGTAGCGCACGCACAGACACACTATGATATTTTACATTTGTGTTTGACAGATCTTAATTTGGAGCAGTGGAGCGTAGTGTTGGGTGGACTTGGGCGGGGGGGGGGGGGGGGGGTTATTAGGTAAAGAAGGACACAATTCTCCTGGGGATAAAATACCAGACATTCCTGGCTACAGCATGACAACCAACTATCTACAGACGGGTGTGTGTGTGTGTGTGCGTGTGCGTGTGCGTGTGCGTGATAGATAGATAGATAGATAGATAGATAGATAGATAGATAGATAGATAGATAGATAAAGAGAGAGACACAGACAGAGAAAGAAAGAGAGAAATCTAGGCCACGGACAGGGGACAGGAAAGAAAGAAATCTAGGCCACGGACAGGGGACAGGAAAGAGGGAGAGATACTCAGGGGTATAACTTCTAATGTCATTTTAATGACCTCTCCTGAAATATTTCTTTTCAGAACACGACCCTGGTTGATTTACTGTTGCAGGTATTTATTACCAGCAGTTTCCTCTGCTGATGTGGGCTGTTTGTTATTATTGTATTCGTCAGAGCTTGGTTGGAGGAGCTTAGATATGATCCTGGCTCGTCTTCAGATGATAATATACAGTACATAAACAAAAGTATGTGGACACCCCTTCAAATTAGTGGATTCGGCAATTTCAGCCATAACTGGGGATAGGACTGGTGTATAAAATCGAGCACACAGTCGTGCAATCACCATAGACAAACATTGGCAGTAGAATAGCCCATAGAGCTCAGTGACTTTCAATGTGGCACCGTCATAGGATACCACCTTTCCAACAAGTCAGTTCATCAAATTTCTGCCCCGCTAGAACTGTCCCGGTCAACTGCCCCAGGCAACAACGGCTCAACCGCGAAGTGGTAGGCCACACAGGCTCACAGAACAGGATCGCCAGGTGCTGAAGTGCGTAGCGCGTAAAAATTGCCTGTCCTTGGTTGCAACACTCACTACTACGTTCCAAATTGCCTCTGGAAGCAACGTCAACACAATAACTGTTTGTCGGGAGCTTCATGAAATGGGTTTCCATGGCCGAGCAGCTGCACTCAAGCCTCACCAAATGCAAAGCGTCGGCTGGAGTGGTATAAAGTTTGGTGGAGGAGGAATAATTGTCTGGGGCTGTTTTTCATGGTTCGGGCTAGGCCGTTTAGTTCCAGTGAACGGAAATCTTAACGTTACAGCATACAATGACATTCTAGACAATTCTGTTCTTCCAACTTTGTGCCAACACTTTCTTGTTTCAGCATGACAATGCCCCGTGCACAAAGGGAGGTCCATACAGAAATAGATTTTTGAGATCAGTGTGGAATACTTGACTGGCCTGCAAAGAGCCCTGACCTCAACCCCAATGAACACCTTTGGGATGAATTGGAACGCCGACTGCGAGCCAGGCCTAATCGCCCAACATCAGTGCCCGACTTCACTAATGCTCTTGTGGCTGAATGGAAGTCACCACAGCAATGTCCCAACATCTAGTGGAAAGCCTTCCCAGAAGAATGGAGGCTGTTATAGCAGCAAATGGGAGGACCAACTCAATATTAATGCCCATGATTTTGGAATGAGATGTTCAATGAGCAGGTGTCTACATACTTGAGTGTACAAAACATGAGGAACATCTGCTATTTCCATGACGCAGAATGACCAGGTGAATTATTTTGGTCATGTAGTGTATCAAGTACTCTAAAAGGATGGTCATGATTTATGACTTATTTTATGAAGGATGCAGGTTGTGTGAGGTCACATATTCAGAACTGTTGAAGATGCTATTGGTAGCACCTGTGTGCATCTTCAAAATGCCCCCTTAGTGAAATTAACCTATTTATAATGTTTCCCCAATCTCTCTCTCTCTCTCTCTCTCTCTCCCTCTCTCCCTCTCTCCCTCTCTCTCTCCCTCTCCCTCTCCCTCCCTCCAATACTTTCCAGATGTGTGGCAAGGTCCCATTGGTTTCATGGTGCAATAGCTTCGTGGCTGTCTCTCTCTCCACTATAAAATACTCTTGTCCACAGTTTGTATCCTCAAATATCACTGGAACTGGTAGTTCCGTACATATAGGACCAAAGGTTATGTGAACAGCCACGCTGAAAGGAACAAACCAGATTTCATCATGGTTGGCTTGACCTTTTCCTGACCAAGACCAAATCTGGGCACCAGTTACAGGTCTGTTATTCTCTGGTCGATTAGAGGGAAAACGCACTTAATGATGATCTGTACTTCCTATCTCTCTCTCACTCTCATCCCCCCTCTCTCTCGCTAACCCATCTCTCTCTCTCTCTCTCTCTCTCTCTCTCTCTCTCTCATCCCCCCCTCTCACTAACCCATCTCTCTCTCGCTCTCTCTCTCTCTCATCCCCCCTCTCTCTTGCTAACCCATCTCTCTCTCTCTCTCTCATCCCCCCTCTCTCTCACTAACCCATCTCTCTCTCTCTCTCACTCTCACCCCCCCTCTCTCACTAACCCCTCTCTCTCTCTCTCTCTCTCTTTCTCACTCTCACCCCCCTCTCTCACTAACCATCTCTCTCTCTCACTCTCATCCCCCCTCTCTCTCGCTAACCCATCTCTCTCTCTCTCTCTCATCCCCCCTCTCTCTCACTAACCCATCTCTCTCTCTCTCTCTCTCACCCCCCCTCTCTCACTAACCCCTCTCTCTCTCTCTCTCTCTCTCTCTTTCTCACTCTCACCCCCCTCTCTCACTAACCCATCTCTCTCTCTCTCTCTCATCCCCCCTCTCTCTTGCTAACCCATCTCTCTCTCTCTCTCTCATCCCCCCTCTCTCTCACTAACCCATCTCTCTCTCTCTCACACTCTCACCCCCCCTCTCTCACTAACCCCTCTCTCTCTCTCTCTCTCTCTTTCTCACTCTCACCCCCTCTCTCTCTCTCTCTCTCTCTCTCTCTCTCTCATCCCCCCCTCTCACTAACCCATCTCTCTCTCGCTCTCTCTCTCTCTCATCCCCCCTCTCTCTTGCTAACCCATCTCTCTCTCTCTCTCTCATCCCCCCTCTCTCTCACTAACCCATCTCTCTCTCTCTCTCACTCTCACCCCCCCTCTCTCACTAACCCCTCTCTCTCTCTCTCTCTCTCTTTCTCACTCTCACCCCCCTCTCTCTCTCTCTCTCTCTCTCTCTCTCTCATCCCCCCCTCTCTCTCGCTAACCCATCTCTCTCTCTCTCTCTCTCTTTCTCTCTCTCACCCCCCCTCTCTCTCACTAACCCCTCTCTCTCTCTCTCTCTCTCTCACTCTCACTCCCCCTCTCTCACTAACCCATCTCTCTCTCTCACTCTCATCCCCCCTCTCTCTCGCTAACCCATCTCTCTCTCTCTCTCTCTCTCTCTCTCTCTCTCTCTCTCTCTCTCTCTCTCTCTCTCTCTCTCTCTCTCTCTCTCTCTCTCTCTCTCTCCTACAGTTGTGATGTGAGTGATAAGCGAGGTGATATACTCCTGTTGATCGGCTATTACAAGAGTCTATCAAACTAATGTGGCAGACAAAACCAACCCACAGATCATTAGATCAATACAGACAGGTATATATATACACACAGTATATGATGTACTTTTATAGCGTACTTTGACATGAGTGGGCATTACTAAAAGTAACATTATGAAAAGTGTCCGTTTTTGACAAAAGGATAAATTACTTTAGTAGATATGGTACGGCCCGGTATTACTCTGGAGCTTTGTCATGTGTGTTTGTGCGTGTGTGTGTATATGTGTGTGTGTGTATATGTGTGTGCATTTCACTTGTATCTGTGTGTGTTCATCAGTCACCAATAACAAATCCGATACGTTTCCCTCCAACCAATTCATGTGACCTTTGACCCTGCTATAAACAGGCAGACAGCCAACAGTGAGGTGTAATCCCTAAAGGTTTACTGCCGCATTCCCACCCCTTTATTCCTGCTCCCCGCCCCCCTCACCTCTACCCTCCTATACTGTCTGTCTTGTACTCTCCTCTACCATTCTCAACCCTTCTCTATAGTCCTCTACCCTCCACTATCCTCCCCTGCCCCCACTTATCCTCCCCTACCCTCCCTTATCCTCCCCTACCGTCCTCTACCGAATTCTACCGTCCTCAGCCCTCCTCTTCCCTGATCTACCCTCCTCTACCATCCTCTACCGACCTCAACACTCCTCTACCGTCCTCTACCCTCCTCTACCGTCCACTACCGACCTCAACACTCCTCTACCGTCCTCTACCCTCCTCTACCGTCCTCTACTCTCCTCTAACGTCCTCTACCCTCCTCTACCGTCGTCTACCGTCCTCTACTCTCCTCTACCATTCTCCACCGTCCTCTAACCTCCTCTATAGTCCTCTACCGTCCTCTACTCTCCTCTACCATTCTCCACCGACCTCAACACTCCTCTACCGTCCTCTACCCTCCTCTACCGTCCACTACCGACCTCAACACTCCTCTACCGTCCTCTACCGTCCACTACCGACCTCAACACTCCTCTACCGTCCTCTACCCTCCTCTACCGTCCTCTACTCTCCTCTACCGTCCTCTACCCTCCTCTACCGTTGTCTACCGTCCTCTACTCTCCTCTACCATTCTCCACCGTCCTCTAACCTCCTCTATAGTCCTCTACCGTCCTCTACTCTCCTCTACCATTCTCCACCGTCCTCTACCCTCCTCTACCGTCCTCTACCGTCCTCTACTCTCCTCTACCATTCTCCACCGTCCTCTAACCTCCTCTACCGTCCTCTACCGTCCTCTACTCTCCTCTACCATTCTCCACCGTCCTCTAACCTCCACTATAGTCCTCTACCGTCCTCTACTCTCCTCTACCATTCTCCACCGTCCTCTACCCTCCTCTACCGTCCTCTACCGTCCTCTACTCTCCTCTACCATTCTCCACCGTCCTCTAACCTCCTCTACCTTCCTCTACCTTCCTTTACCATCCTCTACCCTCTTCTACCCTTCTCTACGGTCCTCTGCCATCCTCTACCCTCCTCTATGTCCTCAACTCTCCCCTGCCGTCCTCTACCCTCCCCTACCCTCCTCTACCGTCCTCTACCCTCATTTACACTCCTCTACCCTTCTCTAAAGTCCTCTACCATCCTCTACTGTCCTTTACCCTCCTCTACCGTACTATACCCTCCTCTACCCTCATCTACCCTCCTATAACGTCCTCTACCCTCCTCTACTGTCTACCCTCCTCTACCGTCTTCTACTCTCCTCTACGCTCCTCTGCCGTCCTTTATGTCCTCAACCCTCCCCTGCCACCCCCCTCTTTACCGTCCTCTCCCTTCCTCTACCGTCCTTTACCGTTCACTACCATCCTCTGCCATCTTGTACCCTCATCTACCGTCCTGTACCGTCCGGTACCCTCCTCTAACGTCCTGTACCCTCCTCTAACATCCTGTACCCTCCCCTATCGTCCTCTACTGCCCTCTACACTCCTCTACCCTCCTCTACGTTCCTCTACTGTCCTCTACTCTCCTCTACGTCCTCTACCCTCCTTTACTGTCCACTACCCTCCTCTACGTCCTCTACCCTCTACTGTCCTCTAAGCTCCTCTACCCTTATCTATGCTCCTCTACCGTCCTCTACCTTACTCTACCCTTCTCTAACGTCCTCTACTCTCGTCTACCTTCCTCTACCATCCTCTACCCTCTTCTACCCTCCTCTACGCTCCTCTGCCGTCCTCTACCCTCCTCTATGTCCTCAACTCTCCCCTGCCGTCCTCTACCCTCCCCTACAGTCCTCTACCCTCCCCTACAGTCCTCTACCCTCCTCTACAGTCCTCTACGCTCCTCTACCCTCTACACTCCTCTACTGTCCTCTTCCCTCCTCTACCCTCCCCTACAGTCCTCTACCCTCCTCTACAGTCCTCTACCCTCCTCTACCCTCGTATACGCTCCTCTACCCTCATCTACAGTCCTCTACCCTCCTTTACCCTCGTCTACGCTCCTCTACCCTCCTCTACCTTCCTCTACCCTCGTCTACGCTCCTCTACAGTCCTCTTCCCACCTCTACCCTCCCCTACAGTCCTCTACCCTCCTCTACTGGCTACCCTCCTCTAGCGTCCTCTACCCTCATTTACACTCCTCTACCTTCCTCTACTGTCCTCTATACTCCTCTACCCTCCTCTACGTCCTCTACCCTCCTCTACGTTCCTCTACGTCCTCTACTGTCCACTACCCTCCTCTACCCTCCTCTACGTCCTCTACCCCCTACAGTCCTTTACCCTCCTTTATGTCCTCAACCCTCCCCTGCCACCTTCCCCTACCGTCCTCTACCCTCATTTACACTCCTTTACCTTCCTCTACTGTCTTCTACACTCCTCTACCCTCCTCTACGTCCTCTACCCTCCTCTACACTCCTCTACGTCCTCTACCCTCCTCTACTGTCCACTACCCTCCTCTACCCTCCTCTACGTCCTCTACCCTCTACCGTCCTCTACGTTCCTCTACCCTCGTCTATGCTCCTCTACCATCCTCTACCCTCTACCCTCCTCTACATCCTCTACCCTCCTCTACGTCCTCTACCTTCCTCTAAAGTCCTCTACTCTCCTCTAAAGTCCTCTAAAGTCATCTTCCGCCTTCTACCCGCTTTCTACACGCCTTCTACCATCCTCCACCGTCCTCTACCCTCCTCTGCCATCCTCTACCGTCCTCTACCGTCCACTACCATCCTCTACCATCCTCTACCATCCTCTTCCCTCCTATACTGTCCTTTACTTTCCCTCTTAGTGTCCAGAGCCTGCTTACTGCCAACCCTGCAGCTGTCAGCACACCTGTGCGGTCTCTCAACACCCACATTAATAGGCCCTCCAGGGGTTTAATCTATTTAACCCTCCACTCTACCATGCTGCCACTGCCAAGCCCAGCCAGTCCAGCTCAGCCCTGGAAATACAGCAGAGACACAGCCTCTCCTGGAAGGTCAAATACCGTTATAACCTGCAATATAGCCACCAGATTACCTGACACTCACTCCAGAGATATGATGTGATTGGTTTGGGCCAGGCTGTTCCTATGTGCGTGCGTGCGTGTATATGCCCGTGCTGTGTGTGTGTGCATGCGGAGGTGTGTATGCATTCGTGTGCATGTTTGTGTGTGTGTGTGTGTGCGTGCCTGTGTGTGTGTGTACTCACCCCAGAGAGTAGACCCGGCAGTGTTGGATGTGTATCCGTTGTGCCAGGCTGTACCTGCTGTCCAGACACACTGCCCAGCGCCCCTCTGGCCCCTCCTGACCTCCCTGTACCACGGGGCTCTCTGGGGAAGGGGGGGCACAAAACACCTGTAGGTAGACAGGGGTCATAAATGCACCTGTCCCCCAAAATATCCTTGTCATCATTATTATCATCGCCATCGTTATCATTATCGTAATTGTGATCACCATCGTTGTCATTAGCGTAATCGTTATAATCATCGCCATCGTTACCATTATCGTAATTGGTATCATCCTCACCATCGTTAACATTATCGTAATTGGTATCACCATCGTTATAATCATCCACGTCATATACCATAGTTATGCTTGCCCCTGTCCCATCACATGTTCACCACACACACCCACATACTGTACACACATTCTGAGATTCATTCACCAGGTGCCTTATTCCTATTTCAACATGTTTTTCTTTCTCATCTTGCAGCACTCTCTCAATTTCTCCTCCTCTACCCCTCGCCTTCTTTTCCTTTTGGTTTCAGTAAAGGAGAAAAGATTGGATTTAGTGTTAAGAAATGCACCCTCCATCCTTAACATGATTCTCCATCCCACAACAAGTGACAGGGCACCTTCATCTTGTCTTAATGTTCAAGGATTCCATTGACAAAGGAGAAAGAAAACGCTTCCCAAGGTGAATGACAGGTTCAGCTAGTGCCAGTCAACAATTCAATTGTGTGTGTGTGTGTGTGTGAGCGTCCTGAATGTCTGAGTGTGTGTGGGAGGTTTTGAAACAGACAGGATTTATGACTGTTTGCTGTCTGATTGCTTTATCTCTACTGTCTCCAGAGACTGTCTGAACTTGACTGGGCCAGCGGACATTGACAGAGACTGAGACTGATCATGTACTGTAATCACAATGTCTTTCCCTTACAGACTGCAGCTTAGGCTGTGTGGCTCCCTGTGTGGGATACTGTCCAGTCCACTGCTCTGCAGAGACCAGTGCCTAATCCTTCTCTTTCTGAACCTCATTGAACCATCATGTTAATAACGGTCTGACTAAAACCATGATTTGATCTGTGTTCTGATCTCTCCTGCATTGTATCATAGTGATCCTGTGCTAGACCCATATCCATGTCTGTTATTCGTCTCTTACAGCATTCATTAACCACTCCATCTGCCCTTTACAAAGTCTGTTGACATTTCTGCATTCTTTCCCATGCCACAAAAAATAATGGACAAATGTTTCCTATCTGTAAGGAGTCTAGAATCTTTAGGGGCGTTCTTTCTCTTTGTGATGTCATAAGGCTTTGGAATGTCTTGTTTCTGACTGCTTCAATCTTTAGAGGAGAAGCATTTATCCATAGAGATGAATATGCCATTTAGCCTCTCCTAACAGAGCTTATGACATAAAAGGAAGGCAGGACGTAACAAGGACATTGTAAAAAAGGGCCATACCAAAAACATAAAATACAGAATGGAATAGACTTTTTATCCATCCATGTATTGCTGTGGTAGCGATGATTCTGTCATATTGGAAGATTTTTGCTTTGCTGTTGAAGTTCATAATGCGGTTGCTATGTGCTGTAGCGGTTCATAATTGCATAACCAGCAAAAGTGTGTGGTATAGGTAGCAACACATCTGCCACGCTGATCTTCAACACCAGGGGTGCATGCTCAGTCCCCTCCTGTACTCCCTGTTCACCCACAACTGCATGGCCAAGAGTGACTCCAACACCATCATTAAGTTTGCAGACGACACAACAGTGGTAGGCCTGATCACCAACAACGACAAGACAGCCTACAGGGAGGAGGTCAGAGACCTGGCCTGGTGCCTGAATAACAACCTTTCCCTCAACGTAACCAAGACTAAGGAGATGATTGTGGACTACAGGAAAAGGAGGACCGAGCACACCCCCATTCTCATCGACGGGGCTGTAGTGGAGCAGTTTGAGAGCTTCAAGTTCCTTGGTGTACACATCAACAACAAACTAGAATGGTCCAAACACACCAAGACAGTCGTGGAGAGGGCACAACAAAGCCTATTCCTCCTCAGGAAACTAAAAAGATGTGGTATGGGTCCTCAGATCCTCAAAAGGTTCTACAACTGCAACATCGAGCTGGTTGCATCACTGCCTGGTAAAGCAATTGCTCAGCCTCTGGCCGCAAGGCACTACAGAGGGTAGTGCGTACGGCCCAGTACATCACTGGTGCTAAGCTGCCTGCCATCCAGGACCTCTACCAGGCGGTGTCAGAGGAAGGCCCTAAAAATTGTCAAAGACCCCAGCCACCCCAGTCATAGACTGTTCTCTCTACTACCGCATGGCAAGCGGTACAGGAGTACCAAGTCTAGGACAAAAAGGCTACTCAATAGTTTTTACCTCCAAGCCATAAGACTCTTGAACAGGTAATAAAATGGCTACCGGACTATTTTCATTGTGTGCTCCCCCCAACCCCTCTTTTACACTGCTGCTACTCTCTGTTTATCATATATGGACAGTCTCTTTAACTATACATTCATGTACATATGTACATACTACCTCAATTGGGCCGACCAACCAGTGCTCCCGCACATTGGCTAATCGGGCCATCTGCATTGTGTCCCATCCACCACCCGCCAACCCCTCTTTAACGCTACTGCTACTCTCTGTTCATCATATGTGCATAGTCACTTTAACCATATCTACATGTACATACTACCTCAATCAGCCTGACAAACCGGTGTCTGTATGTAGCCTCGCTACTGTATATAGCCTGTCTTTTTACTGTTGTTTTATTTCTTTACCTACCTATTGTGCACCTAATACCTTTTTTTGCACTATTGGTTAGAGCCTGGAAGTAAGCATTTCACTGTAAGGTCTACTACACCTGTTGTATCCAGCGCACTTGACAAATAAACTTTGATTTGATTTGGGTATTGAACAGTATTGGCCCATCAAATGTTTTACTGTATCAGTATTCTTTCTATATCATGAGCTATGATGAATCTACTCTGTACAGAGAGGTTGTGACACTGTTGTCATTTTGAATACACTGCAACACTGCAATATGTTATATTTATCAATCGTGTGTGTGTGTGTGTGTTTGTTTGCTTGTGTGATTGTGTGCTTGTATGTGTGTGTGTGTGTGTGTGTGTGTGTGTGTTTGTGTGTGTGTGTATATATATATATATATATATATATATATATATATATATATATACTGAGTGGACAAAACATTAGGAACACCTTCCTAATATTAAGTTGCACCCCCCCCCCCCCCCCCCCCCCCTTTTGCCCTCAGAACAGCCTCAGTCCGTCAGGGCATGGACTCTACAAGGTGTTAAAGCATTACACAGGGATGCTGGCCCATGTTGACTCTAATGCTTCTCACAGTTATGTCAACTAGGCTGGATGTCCTTTGGGTGAAGGACCATTCTTGATACACATAGGAAACTGTTGAGTGTGAAAAACCCAGCAGCGTTCCAGTTCTTGACACACTCAAACCGGTGCGCCTGGTACCTACTACCATCCCCTGTTCAAAGGGGATATTATGTCTTGCCCATTCACCCTCTGATTTGCACACACACAATCCATGTCTCAATTGTCTCAAGGCTTAAAAATCCTTCTTTAACCTGTCTCCTCCTCTTCATTGACACTGATTGAAGTGGATTTAACAGGTGACATCAATAAGAGATCTTAGCTTTCACCTGGATTAACTTGGTCATGTCCTGGAAAGAGAAGGTGTTCCTAATGTTTTGTACAGTCAGTGTATATGTGTGTGTGTTTATACAGTATGTATGTGTGTGTAATTCTATTAATTGCACAATCCCAGTGCAGCGTGTCTCTCTCAGAGGCTGAGTTCTGCCAACCACGACGTCAGTCAGAATTACTGCTGAGGTACACTGTAATCTCCATGGCAACTCCCTCTCCGCCTGTCAGTGTAGATGATGGATGACTCACCCCCAACTACCCGCCTTCACGCACCCCTCCCTCCACCCACACGAACAACCACCCCTCCATCCACACACACACACACACCCCTCCACACACACACACACACACACACACACACACACACACACACACACACACACACACACACACACACACACACACACACACACACACACACACACACACACACACACACACACACACACACACACACTCCCCCAAAGGCTTATTCATTATGAGCAGCATGCCTGCCATGCTAGATATAGAGTAGGTGCTTTATTATTAGAAGGGCTGTAGGCCCACAGTATATGAAAGACAAGATAATAAGTTGCCAATGTTTCTTAACTTAATTTGATTACGGAGGGACAATGCCTTCATTATCAGAAAATACTTAGACTGTTAGCAAGGATCCAATGTACTTCACTATTTAAACACCTTCATCGATGCTGAAGCCTCCATCACACAGAGCATATTTTGCTGACTGTAAGACACAAGGACATAAAAGCCAAGTTTGTCTTTTCCTCTCAATCTTCATCCTCACACAACACAACAACGTTTCAATCGATTGGTTGTTATTTCCAATGGCACAGACAATCTAACAAGGCAAGATCCTCTCATTGATTTAGTAGGAACGAGACGAATCAGACGAATCAGACAAATCAGAATGCCATCTCTATGGTAATCATTAGAGTAATGACCCATGTGTGGGCTGTCAAGCAAGACTAAATCTTTTTCAATGAGCATAATATGAAAAGGGTGCTTTGTTTGCAGTTAGAGTTGGTTATTCTCTGTTTATTTACCAGTTAGACCTTTATGCAACTCTGACTGACATGACAAAGTACTGTACTGAATCATCTATAGAAGCTTTAGTTCCAGTCAGACTCCACAGCAGCAGCTAATTTAAATAACCATTCAGTGTCCCAAATGGCACCCTATTCCCAACACAGTGCACCACTAAGTAGTGCACTACAGTGAATGTGGTGCAATTTGAGAACAGGCACATGGCCCTGCAGCCACTTTGGTCTCCCTCCCCGATTCTAAACAGTGCAACGTTCTAGAACCAGGACACTCCATCTGGCTTTATAATCTAGATCAGATACAGTATCTACAATATTCATTCATTCACTGCATTTGTATTATGTTAACATGTACACTGCATGTATCTGTGTAAATCTGAATATTGTACAGATATGACATGTAATAACATTGTGTGAGTCCCAAATGGTACCCCATTCCCTATAAAGTGTAGTCCTTTTGACTAGAGCCCCGGTCCAAGGTAGAGAACTATATAGGGAGTAGGGTGCCATTTGAGACACAGGCATTGACTGAGTGTGACCCACCTGTGGTGTAGTGATGTAGCTGAGGAACCTCCGTGCTTCCTCCTCCAGGGAGTGGCTGTCACTGGCCCACGGCTCCAGCTCTATGTGCCACCTGGCAGACTGAGAGAAGGAACAGGGACATAGCCAAACAGCATCAGTGGGCCAGGGAGATGACCAATCAGCAACAGTGTTACTATCAGTGTGAAATCCTAAGAATGACAACCATGAAAATGACATTAGTGACGAACCTTGTGTTCTGTTACCAGTCTAACAGGCTACCCTATAGCTGCTGTCCAAGTCCGCTGCCCCAGTACATACCCTTATATGAGGAATGCTTCTGTGTAATATTCCTCATGTTCCTGGCTGCTACACAGGCCCAGGCTCAATGACCTCATTTATCATCACATGAATTTGTCTGTGGGTTTAGAGCAGAGAGAGAGAGAGAGAGAGAGAGAGAGAGAAGACCAAAGAGAGAAAAACTAGAAAGAGACCAGAGAGAGAGAGCAGAGAGAGCAGAGAGAGACCAGAAAGAGCAGAGAGAGAGAGAGACCAGAGAGACAGACCAGAGAGAGAGAGAGCAGAGAGAGACCAGGAAGAGCAGAGAGATAGATCAGAAAGAGCAGAGAGAGAGTCAGGAAAGAGCAGAGAGAGACCAGAAAGAGCAGAGAGAGAGACACCAGAGAGATTAGAGAGAGATATCAGAGAGAGAGACCAGAGAGAAAATACAGAGAAACCACAGAGAGAGAACAGAAAGACCAGAGAAAACAGAGAGAGTGAGAGATACCAGAGAAACCAAAGAGAGAGAGAGACCAGAGAGAGAGAGAGAGAGGCCAGAGAGACTAGACAAGAGACCAGAGAGAGATACCAGAGAGACCAGGGAAACCAGAGTGAGAGAGAGACCAGAGAGGCCAGAGATAGAGACGAGTAAGAGAGACCAGAAAGACCAGAGAGAGAGACCAGAGAGAGACCACAGAGACCAGAGAAAGACCAGAGAGAGACCAGAGAGCGAGACCAGAGAAACCAGAGAAACCAGAGAGAGAATCACTGTGCTGTGTTCCAGCAATCAATCCCCACATTGGACAACTAGAGAAGTACATCCCATAGTGTGGTTGTGTTTGCACTGTAATTGCATGGGTCAAACACTGTGACCAATGTTAATGACTGCTGGTGCTGGGTTATTTAACTATAATGATAGGCTGATGATAACTGGATCATGTCATTGTCAATTGTCTGTGTTCCCTTCCTGTGTTTTCATGTGGACAGTATTAGAGTGTGCATGGGTTGTCATGTGTGGTAACTGCACACTAATACATGGTGATGTTGATGTTCTCCCCTCTCAGGCGCAGCTGGACCACAGGACTATGGGCTAGTCCCAAATGGCACCCTATACCCTACATAGTGCACTACTTTTGACCAGAATGTTATGGGCCTTGGGCAAAAGTAGTGCACTATAAAGGGAATAGGGTGCCATTTGGGTTAGGCTCACTGCTTAGGCCACATCTGTCAGACAGTCTGTGCAGAACCTCTCAATGACGTCAGGGGAGTGTTTAGATCAAAGTATGCAGTTCAGTGTTTTTCTCCTCTCTCTTCAATCCATATACATTTGCTCTGTCTCTTGCTCTGTCTCTTGCTCTGTCTCTTGCTCTGTCTCTTGCTCTGTATCTTGCTCTGTCTCTTGCTCTCTCTTGCTCTGTCTCTTTCTAATCGTTTCTGTTTGGTTCTTACTTTCTCTCTCCCTGTCTGTCTCTCTTTCTGTTTCCTTTGCTCTACCCCTCATTTGGCCCTAGCCTAGACCCATGTGTGTCTACTTTCCCCATCTCTCCTTATATTTTCCGCTCTTGTTTCCTCTTCTTCCTCTCTTTCTCTTCCTTCCTGATCCTTTTCCCTTCTCAAAGGGTTTCAACAGAACATGTTCCAGACACATTTGTTTACAATCCTCAACCTTGTCCCTTCTACAAAGAGAGAAAGACAGAACAACCCCACTGGAATCCAATCCTTCACTCTAGTGCTGTACATTTGTAACGGGGTATGAGAATGAAATGTTTTCTGCCATCTCTCCTGTCAACCTAGACCAAGAGGTTGTTTATAACTCACCTCTGTGACAATTTGATTTGTCTCAGCTCAGCAACAGCTTTCTCTATGACAGGCCGTCTTAGATATTCCTGCTGCTAGCTTAACCTAGTCTAGCAAATTGTGTCGACAGGCTCATGTTGAGTATAGAGGTTATTAACCCCTGCTGGTCTTCTCTGTTAGTATTTCAACGGATCATCGATTTCCTCTGTCAAACCATCAGAATTTCTGTCATGCCTCAATCCCCCCCCCCCCCCCCCCCCCCCCTCCTCTCTCAGATTGAAATGATTGCAGTAATGATGCGTGATCATAAATAATGTATGCAGGCCAGCAGAATTATTGGTGTGGCCGCCGTTCCTTCACCACCAGATTTCATTTTCTAGGTTTTTCTTTGTTTGTTTTTCATATCTGTTTCTCTTGTTTTTCTGCTTGTGATTTCCTCTGTCCCTGTGTGATAGTGTTTCATTAAGCAGAGCTCGGAGGGGAGAAAAGACACAAAAACATAATTGGGCAATTAGTCAGAACAGGAGTAGAAGAGGGAGGGAGGGAGGTAGAGGGGGAGGCAGCGAGAGAGAGAGGGGGGGAGAAGAAGATTGAGAAAGAGGGAGAGACAGAAAGAAGAAGAGAGAGAAGAAGAGGAGGATGGGGGTTACAGTGGCTCAGGAGATTGCAGCCCCTCTCATCTCTGTCAAATCATACAGCCTTCACCCCCTGAGCTTTTCTACTGAAAATCCCTCACTTGTGATGCTGGGCTGGTGCTATGAAGCTTTCAGCATGCAAGCCTTTTAGCTCTGTCTGTGCAGTAAGCCATTCCTACTACTAGGCCTACCATTCGACGGCATGACAATTACCATGGAGAAAAACAACACAGAAATCTGAGACCAGGCTACCCTATACATCAACACAGAGATCTGGGACCAGACTATACTATACATCAACACAGAGATCTGGGACCAGACTACACTATACATCAACACAGAGATCAAGTGCCCAGACTACACTATACATCAACACAGAGATCTGGGACCAGACTACACTATACATCAACACAGAGATCTGGGACCAGACTACACTATACATCAACACAGAGATCTGGGACCAGACTACACTATACATCAACACAGAGATCAAGTGCCCAGACTACACTATACATCAACACAGAGATCTGGGACCAGACTACACTATACATCAACACAGAGATCTGGGACCAGACTACACTATACATCAACACAGAGATCAAGTGCCCAGACTACACTATACATCAACACAGAGATCTGGGACCAGACTACACTATACATCAACACAGAGATCTGGGACCAGACTACACTATACATCAACACAGAGATCAAGTGCCCAGACTACACTATACATCAACACAGAGATCTGGGACCAGACTATACATCAACACAGAGATCTGGGACCAGACTACACTATACATCAACACAGAGAACAAGTGCCCAGACTACACTATACATCAACACAGAGATCTGGGACCAGACTATACATCAACACAGAGATCTGAGACCAGACTACACTATACATCAACACAGAGATCTGGGACCAGAATATACATCAACACAGAGATCTGGGACCAGACTATACATCAACACAGAGATCTGGGACCAGACTACACTATACATCAACACAGAGATCAAGTGCCCAGACTACACTATACATCAACACAGAGATCAAGTGCCCAGACTACACTATACATCAACACAGAGATCTGGGACCAGACTACACTATACATCAACACAGAGATCTGGGACCAGACTACACTATACATCAACACAGAGATATGGGACCAGACTACACTATACATCAACACAGAGATCAAGGGCCCAGACTACACTATACATCAACACAGAGATCTGGGACCAGACTACACTATACCTCAACACAGAGATCTGGGACCAAACTACACTATACATCAACACAGAGATATGGGACCAGACTACACTATACATCAACACAGAGAACAAGTGCCCAGACTACACTATACATCAACACAGAGATCTGGGACCAGACTACACTATACCTCAACACAGAGATCTGGGACCAAACTACACTATACATCAACACAGAGATCTGAGACCAGACTACACTATACATCAACACAGAGATCTGGGACCAGACTACACTATACATCAACACAGAGATCTGAGACCAGACTACACTATACATCAACACAGAGATCTGGGACCAAACTACACTATACATCAACACAGAGATATGGGACCAGACTACACTATACATCAACACAGAGAACAAGTGCCCAGACTACACTATACATCAACACAGAGATCTGGGACCAGACTACACTATACCTCAACACAGAGATCTGGGACCAAACTACACTATACATCAACACAGAGATCTGGGACCAGACTACACTATACATCAACACAGAGATCTGGGACCAGACTACACTATACATCAACACAGAGATCTGGGACCAGACTATACATCAACACAGAGATCTGGGACCAGACTACACTATACATCAACACAGAGATCTGAGACCAGACTACCCTATACATCAACACAGAGATCAAGGGCCCAAATTATACTATACATCAACACAGAGATCAAGGGCCCAGGCTACACTATACATCAACACAGAGATCAAGGGCCCAAGCTATACTATACATCAACACAGAGATCTGGGACCAGACTACCCTATACATTAACACAGAGATCTGAGACCAGACTACACTATACATCAACACAGAGATCAAGGGCCCAAATTATACTATACATCAACACAGAGATCAAGGGCCCAGGCTACACTATACATCAACACAGAGATCAAGGGCCCAAGCTATACTATACATCAACACAGAGATCTGGGCCCAGGCTACACTATACATCAACACAGAGATCAAGGGCCCAGACTGGGACTTGTTTTCTACATCCTTGAAATACCATATAGACTACAAAGAGCCCTGGACCCTTGTGCCTCTGAGCCCCCTCCCTCAGCCTAGGATGTATAGGGTAGCCTGGTTCCAGATCTCTGTGTTGATGTATAGGGTAGCCTGGTTCCAGATCTCTGTGTTGATGTATAGGGTAGCCTGGTTCCAGATCTCTTTGCTGTTTTGCCCCATGCTAATTGTCATGCCTCTCTTTCTCGGAAGACCTGAGCCAAAGGACCATGCCTCAGGATTACCTGGCCTGATGACTCCTTGCTGTCCCCAGTCCAACTGGCCGTGCTGCTGCTCCAGTTTCAACTGTTCTGCCTGCGGCTATGGAACCCTGACCTGTTCACCGGACGTGCTACTTTGTCCCGGACCTGCTGTTTTCAACTCTCTAGAGACAGCAGGGGCGGTAGAGATACTTTTAATGATCTGCTATGAAAAGCCAACTGACATTTAATCCTGAGGTGCTGACCTGTTGCACCCTCGACAACCACTGTGATTATTATTATTTGACCCTGCTGGTCATCTATGAACATTTGAACATCTTGGCCATGTTCTGTTATAATCTCCAACTGGCACAGCCAGAAGAGGACTGGCCACCCCTCATAGCCTGGTTCCTCTCTAGGTTTCTTCCTAGGTTCCAGCCTTTCTAGGGAGTTTTTCCTAGCCACCATGCTTCTACACCTGCATTGCTTGCTGTTTGGGGTTTTAGGCTGGGTTTCTGTACAGCACTTTGTGACATTAGCTGATGTAAGAAGGGCTTTATAAATACATTTGATTGATTGATATAGCCCCTCCCTCAGCCTATAGCCCCTCCCTCAGTGTATTGCCCCTCCCTCAGTTTATAGCCCCTCCCTCAGCCTGTAGCCCCTGTGAAAGCAACCTGTCGTGGCCTGTACATCAGTTTGGATCAGGCCCTGACACCCACAGATTAACAGGGAAATATTTGGGTTGGGTATTTAACTGTGGATCAGGGATGGGTGGATTATGAGCCATTTGGCCAGGGGTGGAGGTGTGTGACTGCTTTCAGAGAATGAGAATCTGCTTTCGGTTTTAATTACCCTTCTGAGAAGAATTACCTTAGAGGACCAACACTGTAATGTATTCCAGCCCCCCAGTAATGTCGTGTTCTGATTTCCTTCTTTCCCTTGTTCTTAGAGGACCAACACTGTAATGTATTCCAGCCCCCCAGTAATGTCGTGTTCTGATTTCCTTCTTTCCCTTGTTCTTAGAGGACCAACACTGTAATGTATTCCAGCCCCCCAGTAATGTCGTGTTCTGATTTCCTTCTTTCCCTTGTTCTTAGAGGACCAACACTGTAATGTATTCCAGCCCCCAAGTAATGTCGTGTTCTGATTTCCTTCTTTCCCTTGTTCTTATTTGATGAGGAAATGTAATTGCTTGGGCAGGGAGTTTTCTCCTCACACACACCTGGATGTTCTAAATCAGACAGAACATACCCCTGACAGACACAGAGACACAGACACAGAGAGACAGACACAGAGAGACATACATAGAGAGACAGACATAGAGAGACAGACACAGAGAGACAGACACAGAGAGACAGACACAGAGAGACATACACAGAGAGACAGACACAGAGAGACAGACACAGAGAGACAGACACAGAGAGACAGACACAGAGAGACAGACACAGAGAGACAGACACAGAGAGACAGACATAGAGAGACAGACAGAGAGACTGACACAGAGAGACAGACACAGAGAGACAGACACAGAGAGACAGACACAGAGAGACAGACATAGAGAGACAGACAGAGAGACAGACACAGAGAGACAGACACAGAGAGACATACATAGAGAGACAGACACAGAGAGACAGACACAGAGAGACAGACACAGAGAGACAGACACAGAGAGAGACACAGAGAGACAGACATAGAGAGACAGACACAGAGAGACAGACACAGAGAGACAGACACAGAAAGACAGACACAGAGAGACAGACATAGAGAGACAGACACAGAGAGACAGACACAGAGAGACAGACACAGAGAGACAGACACAGAGAGACATACATAGAGAGACAGACACAGAGAGACAGACACAGAGAGACAGACACAGAGAGACAGACACAGAGAGACAGACACAGAGAGACAGACACAGAGAGACATACATAGAGAGACAGACACAGAGAGACAGACACAGAGAGACAGACACAGAGAGACAGACACAGAGAGACAGACACAGAGAGACAGAGTGATTCCGTTGAGATGTGTACCTACAGTTTCTTCAGAAGGGGCTCCTGTAACAATAGAAGATATAATAGACACACCTGGTCACAGCATCAGATCCTGGCTTCAATGTGATGTTACCCAGGCTTGACGTTCTCAACTTGTCTCTGCCTGCAGGCTCGTGTGTGTGTGTGTGTGTGTGTGTGTGTGTGTGTGTGTGTGTGTGTGTGTGTGTGTGTGTGTGTGTGTGTGTGTGTGTGTGTGTGTGTGTGTGTGTGTGTGTGTGTGTGTGTGTGTGTGTGTGTGTGTGTGTGTGTGTGTGTGTGTGAGAGAGAGAGAGAGACTGCTGTGTGGTGATGGGATTACTGTTAGATCCGCTGATCAGTGGAGCAGCAACAAGCCATCAACACCTCCAGGACACCACAGTTAATCAGACTGAGGCAGAGTATCATCTGCTCTCACTCTCTCTGCTCTCAGTTCTTAATCTCTATCTATCAGATCTTTCCCAGACCCACTACTGTGGTATAAATGTGTGCTGGTAGGCTAGCAGGCGTAGTTTGCAGGAAGAAAATGAAGACAGTCAAACTATACTACTCACAGATTTCTATTCACTCTGTAACTGAAGAAATGTTTGGGCACCCAGTTCCTCCTCAGGGAAGTAGTTCTATGCCAGTGTGTTGGTAACGTGGTGAAAGACCTCAACAGTCATGTTAGCTCAAGGTTGTCTTGGCAGCTTTACAATTGGTGAGTCATGGAGAGTGGGAGAAAAGGTTCTGCCTTTTTCAGTGCTCTGCCCTTCAGAGGTGTGAGCACTGAGCAGCGAGACAGACGGGCTAACCATAAATAATCCCTAGAACTGATAGAGGGGTGAAGAGGGTTAGGGTGGGTAGAGGGGTGAAGGGGTAGAGGAGTGAAGGGGTAAAGGGTGGTGAGGTAGAGGGGGGTAGAGGGGTGAAGGGGTAGAGGGGTGATGGGTAGAGGAGTGAAGGGGTAGAAGGGTGGTGAGGTAGAGCGTGAGGAGGTGGAGAGTGGAGGAACAATAATTTGAATCTACTCTTACTCCACAATGCCCTTTCCCACCTGGACAAAAGGAACACGTGAGAATGCTGTTCATCGACTACAGCTCAGTGTTCAACACCATAGTGCCCACGAAGCTCATCACTAAGCTAAGGACCCTGGGACTAAACACCTCCCTCTGCAACTGGATCCTGGACTTCCTGACGGGTCACCCCCAGGTGGTAAGGGTAGGCAACAATATGTCTGCCACGCTGATCCTCAACACTGGGGCCCCTAGGGGTGTGTACTTAGTCCCCTCCTGTACTCCCTGTTCACCCACAACTGTGTGGCCAAACACGACTCCAACACCATCATTAAGTTTGCTGACAACACAACAGTGGTATGCCTGATCACCGACAACGATGAGACAGCCTATAAGGAGGAGGTCAGAGACCTGGCAGTGTGGTGCCAGGACAACAACCTCTCCCTCAATGTGATCAAGACAAATGAGCTGATCATGGACTACAGGAAAAGGCTGTAGTGGAGCGGGTCGAGAGTTTCAAGTTCCTTGGTGTCCACATCACCAATGAATTATCATGCTCTAAACACATCAATAGAGTGAAGAGGGCAAGACAACACCTTTTCCCCCTCAGGAGACTGAAAAGATTTGGCATGGGTTCCCAGAACCTCAAAAGGTTCTACAGTTGCACCATCGAGAGCATCCTGACTGGTTGCATCACCACCTGGTATGGCAACTGCTCAGCATCTGACCGTAAGGCGCTACAGAGGGTAGTGTGTACGGCCGAGTACATCACTGGGGCCAAGCTTCCTGTCATCCAGGACCTCTATACCAGGTGTGTCAGAGGAAAGCCCAAAATATTGTCAGAGACTCCAGTCACCCAAGTCATAGACTGTCTTCTCTGCTACCGCACGGCAAGCGGTACCGGAGCACCAAGTCTAGGACCAAAAGGCTCCTTAACAGCTTCTACCCCCAAGCCAAAAGACTGCTGAACAGTTAATCAAATGGCCACCGGACTATTTACATTGACACACCCCCATTTGTTTTTACACAGCTGCTACTCGCTGTTTATTATCACTTCACCCCTACCTACATGTACAAATGACCTCTAACCTGTACACCCGCACATTGACTCAGTACCGGTACCCCCTGCATATAGACTCTTTATTGTTATTTTATTGTGTTACTTTTTATAATTTTGTACTTCAGTTTATTTGGTAAATAGGGAAGCTTGTAAGTAAGCATTTCACGGTAATGTCTACACTTGTTGTATTCGGTGACAAATATAGTTTGATTTGATTTGAGAGAGAGAAGGAGAAGTTTCTACATATCTGATATGGCCTTAGCTACAAGTTCTGTAAATGTGAAGTCCCACTGGGCACAAACTGGTTGAATGAACTGTTTCCACATCATATGAACAGTTAATCAATGTGATGATGTTGAATCAATGTGGAAAACTGAGTGGATTTGCAAAAAGTCCTACACTTAAAGGGGTTTAGGTCATTTGTGTGCGTTTTTTTGGTCATTTGTGTCACTCACATTTGACCCTAAATCCAATGAGATGGTTACATTTTTTTCTTGAAAAGTAAATCAAACTAGACTCTGAACTGATGTCTGTGCCCAGAGGGGTAGAACTGAACAGAATTCAGAAGGCCTGTGTCTGCTGTATAGTATAAGTGAAAGCTAAAGGTGAACTGTCTGCATAGCTGTAGACACCATGATACATACAGGCACTGAGATGCCAAGTCTGCCCTGTCTGTCTGCTGGACATGGTCCAGGTTTGGTCCAGGTCTGGTACCTGCTGTTACACTGCCTGGCATCTTCAACAGAACAGGTGGGATAACAAGTCCCCCCCCCCCCTCTTTGGGTTGTGCAAATTGGTTTAGTACGGAGGGAGGTTTTGGGTGGGCATTATAGCCAATCCTAAACATGCGGTGTGGGACATCATCTCTCCCACAGCCTATTAGCTGCCTCCATCCACCTGTTAAAACTTCAACTCACCGGGTGTCTCTTTTCAACAAAACATTTGGTTTAAATGAGTTTGGGGTGCCTGCTGCTGTTGAAATTTCATTCAGGAAATATATTATTACAAACACACCCCAGCCTGTTGTTTTTCAGTACAGTATTTAGCCTTGCTTAGCGCTCTGGGCCAATGTCACACACACTGTTATTATCTTCTGTTGATTTATCCCTCTTTATTTTTTACAAGCAGGAGATCATCCATCTCGATCACTCTCTCCCCCTCTTTTCTTTATCACGCAGTTTGAGAGAGGGATTATAGCTATGAACATGATTATTACTGTTGCGGCAGCTATTCCATCACTCATTTGGGTGGCAACGACAAGCTTGTTGAGTTACGCTGTTAGGTTGTATGGACCTCCAGACTACAACCTTAGGAAAAAAGGTGCTATCTAGAACCTAAAAGGGTTCTTCGGCTGTCCCCATTGGCAAACCCTTTAAAGAACCCTTTTTGGTTCCAGGTAGAAGCCTATTAGGTTCCATGTAGAATCCTCTCTAAATGGAACCCAAAAGAGTTCTACCTGGAACCAAAAATAGTTATCCTATGGGGACAGCCGAAGAAACATTTTGGAACCCTAGGGGGCTTCTGCTCTCGATGGGAATCTACTTCTGGTAGCATGACTTTATGTTAGGTCCTTGGAGGTCAAGGGGTTAAGGCTTTTATAAGATTAGAGCAAAATAGAGCCAAAGTGGTGGTCTTATTGAGGACCCACCCATAGAAAATGGAATTCCATAGATATCATCAAAAACCAATATGGGTTCATAAATCAAAATGGATTGAGGTGAATTGTTCTGCTCATAATGGTAAGACAATGGTAGGCAAATGTATACAGTAATAGGCCAACTGCAGGAATGATTAATATGCCAGCCACACTTAATCCATGTATTACAGCCTTTAATTTAGGTATGGCTGGTCTCGTCTCAACAATCCCAGCTCAGAGCTGGTGTATAGCTCAGTGTACAGGGAGAATATAACCAAATTAAAGTGGGAGGATTACGCTAGTCCTTTTAATAAAGACCATAATCTGACAGGGATTAAGCTAGGTTTAAAGGAAAAGTGACGGAGGGAGAGAGGGAGAAGGGGATAGAGGGAGGGAGAGAGGTAGAAGGGGATAGAGGGAGGGAGAGAGGGAGAAGGGGATAGAGGGAGGGAGAGAGGGAGAAGGGGATAGAGGGAGGGAGAGAGGGAGAAGGGGATAGAGGGAGGGAGAGAGGTAGAAGGGGATAGAGGGAGGGAGAGAGGGAGAAGGGGATAGAGGGAGGAAGAGAGGGAGAAGGGTATAGAGGGAGGGAGAGAGGGAGAAGGGTATAGAGGGAGGGAGAGAGGGAGAAGGGTATAGAGGGAGGGAGAGAGGGAGAAGGGGATAGAGGGAGGGAGAGAGGGAGAAGGGGATAGAGGGAGAGAGGGAGAAGGGTATAGAGTGAGGGAGTTAGGGAGAAGGGGATAGAGGGAGTGAGAGAGGTAGAAGGGTATAGAGGGAGGGAGTTAGGGAGAAGGGGATAGAGGGAGGGAGAGAGGTAGAAGGGTATAGAGGGAGGGAGAGAGGGAGAAGGGGATAGAGGGAGGGAGAGAGGGAGAAGGGGATAGAGGGAGGGAGAGAGGGAGAAGGGGATAGAGGGAGGGAGAGAGGGAGAAGGGTATAGAGGGAGGGAGAGAGGGAGAAGGGGATAGAGGGAGGGAGAGAGGGAGAAGGGGATAGAGGGAGGGAGAGAGGGAGAAGGGGATAGAGGGAGGGAGAGAGGGAGAAGGGGATAGAGGGAGGGAGAGAGGGAGGGAGAAGGGGATAGAGGGAGGGAGAGAGGGAGGGAGAAGGGGATAGAGGGAGGGAAAGAGGGAGAAGGGGATAGAGGGAGGGAGAGAGGGAGAAGGGGATAGAGGGAGGAAGAGAGGGAGAAGGGGATAGAGGGAGGGAGAGAGGGAGAAGGGGATAGAGAGAGGGAGAAGGGTATAGAGGGAGGGAGTTAGGGAGAAGGGGATAGAGGGAAGGAGAGAGGGAGAAGGGGATAGAGGGAGGGAGAGAGGGAGAGGGGATAGAGAGAGGGAGAAGGGTATAGAGGGAGGGAGTTAGGGAGAAGGGGATAGAGGGAGGGAGTTAGGGAGAAGGGGATAGAGGGAGGGAAAGAGGGAGAAGGGGATAGAGGGAGGGAGTTAGGGAGAAGGGGATAGAGGGAGGGAGAGAGGGAGAAGGGTATAGAGGGAGGAAGAGAGGGAGAAGGGGATAGAGAGAGGGAGAAGGGTATAGAGGGAGGGAGTTAGGGAGAAGGGGATAGAGGGAGGGAGAGAGGGAGAAGGGTATAGATGGAGGGAGAGAGGGAGAAGGGGATAGAGGGAGGGAGAGAGGGAGAAGGGGATAGAGGGAGGGAGAGAGGGAGAAGGTGATAGAGGGAGAGAGGGAGAAGGCGATAGAGGGAGGGAGAGAGGAAGAAGAGGATAGAGGGAGGGAGAAGGGGAATAGAGCGAGGGAGAGAGGGAGAAGGGTATAGAGGGAGGGAGAGAGGAAGAAGGGGATAGAGGGAGGGAGAGAGGGAGAAGGGTATAGAGGGAGGGAAAGAGGGAGAAGGGGATAGAGGGAGGGAGTTAGGGAGAAGGGGATAGAGGGAGGGAGAGAGGGAGAAGGGTATAGAGGGAGGGAGTTAGGGAGAAGGGGATAGAGGGAGGGAGAGAGGGAGAAGGGTATAGATGGAGGGAGAGAGGGAGAAGGGGATAGAGGGAGGGAGAGAGGGAGAAGGGGATAGAGGGAGGGAGTTAGGGAGAAGGGGATAGAGGGAGGGAGTTAGGGAGAAGGGGATAGAGGGAGGGAGTTAGGGAGAAGGGGATAGAGGGAGGGAAAGAGGGAGAAGGGGATAGAGGGAGGGAGTTAGGGAGAAGGGGATAGAGGGAGGGAGAGAGGGGAGAAGGGTATAGAGGGAGGGAGAGAGGGAGAAGGGGATATAGGGAGGGAGTTAGGGAGAAGGGTATAGAGGGAGGGAGAGTGGTAGAAGGGTATAGAGGGAGGGAGTTAGGGAGAAGGGATAGAGGGAGGGAGAGAGGGAGAAGGGTATAGATGGAGGGAGAGAGGGAGAAGGGGATAGAGGGAGGGAGAGAGGGAGAAGGGGATAGAGGGAGGGAGAGAGGGAGAAGGGGATAGAGGGAGAGAGGGAGAAGGGGATAGAGGGAGGGAGAGAGGAAGAAGGGGATAGAGGGAGGGAGAAGGGGAATAGAGGGAGGGAGAGAGGGAGAGGGGTATAGAGGGAGGGAGAGAGGAAGAAGGGGATAGAGGGAGGGAGAAGGGGAATAGAGGGAGGGAGTTAGGGAGAAGGGGATAGAGGGAGGGAGAGAGGGAGAAGGGGGATAGAGGGAGGGAGTTAGGGAGAAGGGCATAGAGGGAGGAGAAGGGGATAGAGGAGATAGTCTGTATGGCAGGGACAGGGGGAAGGAGAGAGTGAGGGAGTCTGTAGGGAGGGAGAAGGGGGATAATGGAGGGTCTGTAGGAGTGTTGGATGGCGGGAGGCACTGTTTCCATCTCTGTTCCCTGCAGAGCGGATTTAAAAGTAAAAACATACTGTACTCTCCCTAAGTAACATCTGGGCAACATTTACTATGTAGCTGTGTGTATGGGGGCAGGAGGGCGGGGGATTCTTCAAAGGATTAAAAGGATTCTTCAGAATGTGTTTAGTGTAAAGTGGAGATGGGAGATTGGGGGGATTACAGCCTATGTGTTTATGTTTCTCAACAGCATCATAACAATACGATAATCTTATTGTTGAGCAGTTTTCTCATGGCAGTAACATTGAATTCTATCCATCTAGATCTACAATAAAGCTGCTCTGAGAACTGTGTTTGTTCTGGCCTTTAATAAAGCTGCTCTGAGAACTGTGTTTGTTCTGGCCTTTAATAAAGCTGCTCTGAGAACTGTGTTTGTTCTGGCCTTTAATAAAGCTGCTCTGAGAACTGTGTTTGTTCTGGCCTTTAATAAAGCTGCTCTGAGAACTGTGTTTGTTCTGGCCTTTAATAAAGCTTCCTTATGAAGCAGTCACTGATCCTAGTCATGTTTTCACAGGTACTCCTCATTTAGGGCCCCTAAAATATCAAAATAAGGGAACGCCCCTTTTGCGCCCAAAATGCTGCACCTCTGTTCTGTTCAATTAGCTTGCCATGCAATGAATACGAGACATAATCGTAGCAAAATTGACTGAGAGGCGATTGATTGCTCTGCAATGAATACTCATTCTAAAGAGTTGAGCTTGACTGGTGCATCCTGAGTAAAGAAGTGGGCTTCTACAGCGTCATTGCTGTGAATTGCTAAATGAAAGCATTTGGCCCAAACCCCTCTAAAAGTATTGGACAAGGGAGAGAAATAAAGCAGGTAGGAAAAACTCCATTAGACAGAGGGGGATCAAGACAAGCTGCCATAACAAGGACTGAATCCGGAAGTACTCCTGTTGATGAGGACATCAATTCTAAAAGCCTCTACAGCACAAAAACTACTTTACCACATGAAAAACTTTTTCCCTTCATAAAAATAACACAAGTTTCTATGACAGCTTTTACACAGAGCTCTTTCATCTCTTGTCTGTATCTTCTGATCACGGTTGGTTGTGTTATCACTTTACTGTAAAAATATTTGATTTGCATATGCTTTTTACAGTAGCTTGTTTTTTTTCTCCAGCATATGCTGATATGTAGGCCTACATTACATGGGCTGTTATTTATCGATTCATGTGTTATCTATAAGATGTGTGGAGGGGGTTGACTGTTCCAGAATCCCTTGCCTACCTTCGTAACACACACCCAGAGAGCCACACCCCTCAGCCCACCTTTGAAAGACTAGGCTGGTGTGTGTGAATCACTGTCTCTCTCTCTGCGTTCAATTTCAATTCAAATGGCTTTATTGACATGGGAAATATAATACTGTTGAAAAGTTTGGGGTCACTTAGAAATGTTTTTGTCCATTAAAATAACATCAAATTGATCAGAAATACAGTGTAGACATTGTTAATGTTATAAATGACTACTGTAGCTGGAAACGGCAGATTTTTTATGGAATATCTACATAGGCGTACAGAGGCACATTATCAGCAACCATCACACCTGTGTTCCAATGGCACGTTGTGTTAGCTAATCCAAGTTTATCATTTTAAAAGGCTAATTGATCATTAGAAAACCCTTTTGCAAGTATGTTAGCACAAATGAAAACTGTTGTTCTGATTAAAGAAGCAATAAAACGGGCCTTCTTTAGACTAGTTGAGTATCTGGAGCGTCAGCATTTGTGGGCTCGATTACAGGCTCAAAATGGCCAGAAACAAAACACTTTCTTCTGAAACTTGTCAATCTATTATTGTTCTGAGAAATGAAGGCTATTCCATGCGAGAACTTGGCAAGAAACTGAAGATCTCGTACAATGCTGTGTACTACTCCCTTCACAGTACAGGGAAAAATGTCTCTAACAGAATAGAAAGAGGAGTGGGAGGCCCAGGTGCACAACTGAGCAAAAGCACAAGTGCATTAGAGTGTCTAGTTTGAGAAACAGATGCCTCACAAGTCCTCAACTGGCAGCTTCATTAAATAGTACCCTCCAAACACCAGTCTCAACGTCAACAGTGAAGAGGCAACTCCGGGATGCTGGCATTCTGCTCTGCATATATTATTTGGTGTTTTACATTGTTTTTGCAGAATTCTGCATGCAGTCTCAATTTGGTGTTTGTCCCTTTTTGTGAATTCTTGGTTGGTGAGTGGACCCCTGACCTCACAACCATAAAAGGCAATGAGTTCTATAACTGATTCAAGTATTTTTGAGCCAGATCTTAATTGAGATGTTGAATATTATGTTCCTTTTGATGGCATATAAGGCCCTTCTTGCCTTGTCTCTCAGATCGTTCACAGCTTTGTGGATGTTGCCTGTGGTGCTGATGTTTAGGCAGAGGTATGTATAGTTTTTTGTGCGCTCTAGGGCAACAGTGTCTAGATGGAATTTGTATTAGTGGTCCTGGCAACTGGACCTTTGTTGGAACACCATTGTTTTTGTCTTACTGAGATGTACTGTCAGTGCCCAGGTCTGACAGAATCTGTGCAGAAGATCTAGGTGCTGATGTAGGCCCTCCTTGGTTGGGGACAGAAGCACCAGATCAGCAAACAGTAGACATTTGACTTCAGATTCTAGTAGGGTGAGGCCGGGTGCTACAGACTGTTCAATTTGTTGATATACAGTACCAGTCAAAGGTTTGGACACACCTACTCATTCCAGGATTTTTCTTTATTTTTACTATTTTCTACATTGTAGAATAATAGTGAAGACATCAAAACTATGAAATAACACATGGAATCATGTAGTAACCAAAAAAGTGTTAAACAAATCAAAACATATTTTATATTTGAGATTCTTCAAAGTAGCATATCATTGCCTTGATCACAGCTTTGCACAGTCTTGGCATTCTCCCAACCAGCTTCATGAGGTAGTCCCCTGGAACGCATTTCAATTAACAGGTGTACCTTGATAAAAGTTAATTTCTTAATGTGTTTGTGCCAATCAGTTGTGTTGTGACAAGGTGGGGCTGGCATACAGTAGATAGTCCTATTTGGTAAAAGATCAAGTCCCTATTATGGCAAGAACAGCTCAAATAAGCAAAGAGAAATTACAGTCCATCATTACTTAAGACATGAAGGTCAGTCAATCCAGAAAATGTCAAGAACTTTGAAAGTTTCTTGAAGTGAAGTTGCAAAATCCATCAAGTGCTATGATGAAACTGGCTCTCATGAGGACTGCCACAGGAAAGGAAGACCCAGAGTTACCTCTGCTACAGAGGATAAGTTTATTAGAGTTACCAGCCTCCGAAATTGTAGCCCAAATAAATGCTTCACAGAGTTCAAATAACAGACACATCTCAACATCAACTGTTCAGAGGAGACTGTGTGAATCAGGCCTTCATGGTTGAATTGCTGCAAAGAAACTATGATTAAAGATAATAATAACCAATAATAAGAAGAGACTTGCTTGGGCCAAGAAACACAAGCAATGGAATGTAAATCTGTCCTTTGGTCTGATGAGTCCAAATTTGAGATTTTTGGTTCCACCCGCTGCGTCTTTGTGAGATGCAGAGTAGGTGAACGGATTATCTCTGCATGTGTGGTTCCCACGTGAAGCAAGGAGGAGGAGGTGTGATGGGGGTGGGGGTGCTTTGCTCGTGACACTGTCTGTGATTTATTTTGAATTCAAGGCACACTTAACCAGCATGGCTACCACAGCATTCTGCAGCGATACGCCATCCCATCTGGTTTGTGCTTAGTGGGACTATCATTTGTTTTTCAATAGGACAATGACCCAACCCACCTCCAGGCTGTGTAAGGGACATTTGCCCAAGAAGGAGAGTGATGGAGTGCTGCATCAGATGACCTGGCCTCCACAATCACCCAACCTCAACCCAATTGAGATGGTTTGAGATGAGTTGGACTGTAGAGTGAAGGAAAAGCAACAAACAAGTGCTCAGCGTATGTAGGAACTCCTTCAAGACTGTTGGACAAGCATTCCAGATGAAGCTGGTTGAGAGAATGTCAAGAGTGTGCAAAGCTGTCATCAAGGAAAAGGGTGGCTACTGTGAAGATTCTAAAATCTAAAATATATTGTGATTTTACTCTTTTTTGGTTACTACATAATTCCATGTGTGTAATTCCATAATTTTGATGACTTCACTATTATTATACAATGTTGAAAATAATAGAAAAAGGTACAAGGTGACCGTGAGCCCTCCTCAAAATGTTATGAGGCAACACATACAGTACATACAATTGAAGTCGTGAGTTGACATACACTTAGGTTGGAGTCATTATTAAAACTCGTTTTTCAACCACTCCACAAATTTCTTGTTAGCAAACTATAGTTTTGGCAAGTCGGTTAGGACATCTACTTCGTGCATGACACAAGTAATTATTCCAACAGATGTTTACAGACAGATTATTTCACTTATAATTCACTGTATCACAATTCCAGTTGGTCAGGAGTTTACATACACTAACTTGACTGTGCCTTTAAACAGCTTGGAAAATTCCAGAAAATGATGTCATGGCTTTAAAAGCTTCTGATAGGCTAATTGACATCATTTGAGTTAATTGGAGATGTACATGTGGATGTATTTCAAGGACTACCTTCAAACTCAGTGCCTCTTTGTTTGACATCATGGGAAAATCTAAATAATCAGCCAAGACCTCCACAAGTCTTGTAGACCTCCACAAGTCTGGTTCATCCTTGGGAGCAATTTACAAATGCCTGAAGGTACCAAGTTAATCTGTACAAACAATAGTACGCAAGTATAAACACCATGGGACCATGCAACCGTCATACCGCTCAGGAAGGAGACGCGTTCTGTCTCCTAGAGATGAACGTACTTTGGTGCGAAAAGTGCAAATCTATCCTAGAACAACAGCAAATAACCTTGTGAAGATGCTGGAGGAAACAGGTACAAAAGTATCTATATCCACAGTTAAATGAGTCCTATATCGACATAACATGAAAGGCCCCTCAGCAAGGAAGAAGCCACTGCTCCAAAACCACCATAAATAAACCAGACTACTGTTTGCAACTGCACATGGGGGCAAAGATTGTACTTTTTGGCGAAATGTTCTCTGGTCTGATGAAACAAAAACAGAACTGTTTGGCCATAATGATCATCATTATGTTTGGAGGAAAAAGGGGGAGGCTTGCAAGCCGAAGAACACCATCCCAACCGTGAAGCACGAGGATGGCTGCATCATGTTGTGGGGGTGCTTTGCTGCAAGAGGGACTGGTGCACTTCCAAAATAGATGCCATCATGAGAAGGGAAAATTCCGTGGATATATTGAGGCAACATCTCAAGACATCAGTCAGGAAGTTAAAGCTTGGTCACAAATGGGTCTTCCAAATGTACAATGACCCCAAGCATACTTCCAAAGTTGTGGCAAAATGGCTTAAGGACAACAAAGTCAAGGTATTGGAGTGGCCATCACAAAGCCCTGACCTCAATCCTATAGAACATTTGTGGGCAGAACTGAAAAAGCGTGCGCGAGCAAGGAGGCCTACAAACCTGACTCAGTTACACCAGCTCTGTCAGGAGGAATGGGACAAAATTCACCCAACTTATTGTGGGAAGCTTGTGGAAGGCTACTGGAAACATTGGACCCAAGTTAAACAATTTAAAGGCAATGCTACCAAATACTAATTGAGTGTATGTAAACTGCTGACCCACTGGGAATGTGATGAAAGAAATAAAAGCTGAAATAAATGGTTCTCTGTACTATTATTCTGACATTTCACATTCTTGATATTAAGTGGTGATCCTAACTGACCTAAAACAAGGAATTATTACTGTAATTAAATGTCAGGAATTGTGAAAAACTGAGTTTAAATGTACATGGCTAAGGTGTATGTAAACTGCATGCACTCACTCACACACACACACACACACACACACACACACACACACACACACACACACACACACACACGATTTAGTGAGTATGTGTTGTGCCCTCCTAAATAAATTTGCCTAGGAACTACAGAATTACCTTTCCAGAGTCAAATGATTATTTCTTCCCCTTTCGCTGCTCAATAGACAGCAGGCCTCGTTCCATATAGGGTGACAGTGGTTGTTTGTTTGAGTGTGTGAGAGAGACTCGGGGAGTTTAGAGTGTGTGCTTGTGGTTGTGTTTAACAGTGTGCATTTCAGGGAGTGTGGCAATGTCTGTGTGGCTCTACTTGTGCGCCCAGCTGTGTGTTTTAGTGTGTGTATGTGCATGGGTTATGTACCAGCAAATCTATGTCATTAGTCAATAAGAGCCGTTGAAGTGTTCTGGGACTGAATTGATGCCATATTCCGTTCAGTGTGTGTGTGTGTGTGTGTGTGTGTGTGTGTGTGTGTGTGTGTGTGTGTGTGTGTGTGTGTGTGTGTGTGTGTGTGTGTGTGTGTGTGTGTGTGTGTGTGTGTGTGTGCGTGTGTGCGTGCGTGCGTGCGTGCGTGCGTGCGTGCGTGCGTGCGTGCGTGCGTGCGCGCTCCCTGGCTGACTATCTGGCTGACTATTTGCATCCCTGGCTGCCTCCCTGCGTGCCTACCTGACTCCCTGCGTGCCTCCCTCTCTGCCTACCTCCCTCCCTACCTGCCTACCTCCCTCCCTACCTGCCCGCCTCCTTGGCTTCCTACCTCCCTGCCTCCCTGGCTTCCTACCTCCCCGCCTCCCTGGCTTCCTACCTCCCTGCCTCCCTGGCTTCCTACCTCCCTGCCTCCCTGGCTTCCTACCTCCCCGCCTCCCTGGCTTCCTACCTCCCCGCCTCCCTGGCTTCCTACCTCCCTGGCTTCCTACCTCCCTGCCTCCCTGGCTTCCTACCTGCCTGCCTGCCTGGCTCCCTCCCTGCCTAGCTCCCTGGCTGTCTGCCTGGACCAAAGCCCAGATATGACATCTGTGTTGGATTTCTTATGGACAGTACTGCTGAGTGCCATATGACACAGACAGAGATGGAGAGAGAGGGATAGATGGGTTTGTGTGTAGAGAGAGAGAGGGGGGGGGGGGTTTGTTAGATCTGAGATATATGAACATCTTGTTCAATTTCTTCACCACTACTCTACTATGCACTTTGACATTTTAAATTCTCTTCATCGCACCTCTAATTCACACTACAAGACAAGACAAGTGCCCTGTTAGATTCTCTGTGCATGACACCTCTGCTCTCTCCCTCATCTTCTCTCTATCCTTTTCTTTTCTCTACCAGCCAAGCACTTGCCTCTTCAAATCTTCAAGCAGACAAACCCCACAGAAGACAAGAGAGAGTAAGACAGACTTCCTAACAAAGAAAAAATGACTGACTTTCAACACAGCGAGCTTATACCAACAACAAAACTCTCTCCTTGTCTGCTGTGCTACTCAGGTCTGTAATAGTGTCTACCTAACCACAACCTAACCACAACCTAACCACAACCTAACCACAACCGAACCACAACCGTAGAAGTGGTGGCTGTATTCTGGCACCTCTACAACAAAGGACCCGACACTCTACAGCCACTAAGTCACTTTGGCCGTCCTCATAGGAGAACTCTTTTTGGTTCCAGGTAGAACCCTTTCGGGTTCCAAGTGGAACCATCTGTGGAAAGGATTCTACATGGAACCCAAAAGGGTTTTACTTGGAATCAAAAATGGTTATTGAAATGGTTCTCCTATGGGGACAGCAGAATAACCATTTCAGACTCTAGATAGCACCTTTCTTTCTGAGAGTGTAGCGTGATGTTTTACCTGTAAAAGATTACCTTTGGTGACCTGGTGTGCCTTCCTGTGTCTGTGGAGGACTTAAAGCCCACAGTTCACTGTGGAGGAGGTAGCTGGGGGTTGGGGTTGGTTGCCGGGGGGGGGGATTGCTAGCCTTTTCGTAGGTCAATGGCGCCCATTCACCTCAGTTTTCTCTGTAGGAGGTTGAGAACTAATGGAATGTCCCAAACAAAATGAGCATGTCTGAGAGGGACCATTGTGAGAGCTGCCCTCAACCCTAACCCCAACCCTAACCCCAACCCCAACCCTAACCCTCAGGACGTGGCAGTTTTAGACGTTTAGTGGGAGCCTTTGTCTGATACGAGTCACTGTACAACAGACAGTGAATTTGGTTCAATAATCAACCTCTTCATAGTATATTACATGGGTTGGAGCAAAATACTTTGGAGATGACATCGAATAGAATAGCCCTCTATTCAAAAGTCCATCTGGAATCCATTTGCTCACATGATGTTATGTTATGGAAATTCTTAACTATCTTTTGCATTACAGCAATCCATATGCTACCAAATCAACCTCCATCGTATCACTTATTTTACTCTCTATCTATGCTGAACAAAAATATAAACGCAACATGCAACAATTTAAAACATTCTACTGAGTTACAGTTCATATAAGGAAATCAGTCAATTGAAATAAATACATTTGGATTAAATTAAAATCTATGGATTTCACATGACTGTGCAGGGGAGCAGCCATGGGCCTTGGAGGACATAGGCCCACCCACTTGGCAGTCAGTCCCACCAACTGGGGAGCCAGGCTCAGCCAATCAGATTGAGTTCTTCCCCACAAAAGGGCATTATTACAGACAGAATTACTCCTCAGCAACCCCCCCCAGACGATCCCGCAGGTGAAGAAGCCGGATGTAGAGGTTCTGAGGTGGCCTGGTTACACTTGGTCTGCGGTTGTGAGGCCGGTTGGGCGTACTGCCAAATTCTATGAAACGACGTTGGAGGCAACTTATGGTAGAGAAATTAACATTCCATTCTCTGGCAACAGCTCTGGTGGACATTCCTGCAGTCAGCATGTCAATTGCACACTCCCTCAAAACTTGAGACATCTGTGGCATTGTGTTACGTGACAAAACTGCACATTTTAGAGTGGCCTTTTATTGTCCCCAGCACAAGGTGCACCTGTGTAATGATTATGCTGTTTAATTAGCTTCTTGATATGCCACACCTGTCAGGTGGATGGATTATCTTGACAAAGGAGAAATGCTCACTAACAGGGATTTTAAACAAATGTGTGCACAAAATTTGAAAGAAATAAGCTTTTTGTGCATAAGGAACATTTCTGGGATTTTGGATTTTAGCTCATGAACCATGGGACCAACACTTTACATGTTGCATATATGTTGCATATGCAGTGGGGAGAACAAGTATTTGATACACTGCCGATTTTGCAGGTTTTCCTACTTACCAAGCATGTAGAGGTCTGTAATTTTTATCATAGGTACACTTCAACTGTGAGAGACGGAATCTAAAACAAAAATCCAGAAAATCACATTGTATAATTTTTAAGTAATTCATTTGCATTTTGTTGCATGACATAAGTATTTGATCACCTACCAACCAGTAAGAATTCCGGCTCTCACAGACCTGTTAGTTCTTCTTTAAGAAGCCTTCCTGTTCTCCACTCTTTACCTGTATTAACTGCACCTGTTTGAACTCGTTACCTGTATAAAAGACACCTGTCCACACACTCAATCAAACAGACTCCAACCTCTCCACAATGGCCAAGACTAGAGAGCTGTGTAAGGACATCAGGGATAAAATTGTAGACCTGCACAAGGCTGGGATGGGCTTCAGGACAATAGGCAAGCAGCTTGGTGAGAAGGCAACAACTGTTGGTGCAATTATTAGAAAATGGTTCAACGTGACGGTCAATCACCCTCGGTCTGGGGCTCCATGCAAGATCTCGCATCAATGATCATGAGGAAGGTGAGGGATCAGCCCAGAACTACACGGCAGGACCTGGTCAATGACCTGAAGAGAGCTGGGACCACAGTCTCAAAGAAAACCATTAGTAACACACTACGCCATCATGGATTAAAATCCTGCAGCGCACGCAAGGTCCCCCTGCTCAAGCCAGCGCATGTCCAGGCCCGTCTGAAGTTTGCCAATGACCATCTGGATGATCCAGAGGAGGAATGGGAGAAGGTCATGTGGTCTGATGAGACAAAAATAAACTCCACTCTCTGTATTTGGAGGAAGAAGAAGGATGAGTACAACCCCAAGAACACCATCCCAACCATGAAGCATGGAGGTGGAAACATCATTCTTTGGGGATGCTTTTCTGCAAAGGGGACAGGACGACTACACGGTATTGAGGGGAGGATGGATGGGGCCATGTATCGCGAGATCGTGGCCAACAACCTCCTTCCCTCAATAAGAGCATTGAAGATGGGTCGTGGCTGGGTCTTCCAGCATGACAACGACCCGAAACACACAGCCAGGGCAACTAAGGAGTGGCTCCGTAAGAAGCATCTCAAGGTCCTGGAGTGGCCTAGCCAGTCTCCAGACCTGAACCCAATAGAAAATCTTTGGAGGGAGCTGAAAGTCCGTATTTCCCAGCGACAGCCCCGAAACCTGAAGGATCTGGAGAAGGTCTGTATGGAGGAGTGGGCCAAAATCCCTGCTGCAGTGTGTGCAAACCTGGTCAAGAACTACAGGAAACGTATGATCTCTGTAATTGCAAACAAAGGTTTCTGTACCAAATATTAAGTTCTGCTTTTCTGATGTATCAAATACTTATGTCATGCAATAAAATGTAAATTAATTTCTTAAATCATACAATGTGATTTTCTGGATGTTTGTTTTAGATTCCGTCTCTCACAGTTGAAGTGTACCTATGATAAAAATGACAGACCTCTACATGCTTTGTAAGTCGGAAAACCTGCAAAATCGGCAGTGTATCAAATACTTGTTCTCCCCACTGTATTTTTGTTCAGTATAATATGTTGACTTCATACAGGTCAAATGAATTTAGTAACAACTGGTAAAGCCAGTCATGGTAGATGCAGTGTGTCTGTGACTCTATGGGGCATTCCAGCTGCAGCTCCAGCCTCAGCTCCAGGGAGGGGAGAACAGACATGGTGTGACCCCAGGTGACATGTCACCTTTTCACTCATTGATCTGCTGTGACTCCCTTGTCCCTGGTTCCCTCAGCTCTGGGTTTAAAGCTGTCTGAGAAACTCAGTCACACCTATGGGATTAAAACGTCTACTTCTCCTTCTCTCTTTCTCTCTCTCTCTCTCTCTCTCTCTCTCTCTGTGTCCCCCCCCCCCCCCCCCATTTCTAGACTGCTAAGAGACTTAAACCAGGGTCACTTTAGTTTCTTTGCCTAACCCATTTGTACCCCACTTGCTGTTCGTGAGTTTCGTTAAACTCAGTGACTAAGCTCACAAATAGAGGCTTCGCTGGGGAATGAACCAGGCCAAATGGATTGTTATTGAGTGAGGGCAGCGTTCATTTAGAGTCATGTTGATGCTAATTTCAACAAAAGTCATCGCTCTCTGGGTGAACAGAATAGCTTAATTGAAATAGGTGTTTATTTCTCTCTTTCCACTAATTTAAATAAAGGGTTGTCTAATTGAAATTCAGGCCATTCTGGCTGACGAGGCAAACTGCTAGAGTGAATGAACCATTGACTGCAGTGGGCTAAATCAGGGTCACATCAGGGATTGGTTCTTGGAAGTCTTAAATCTACTTTGAAACTTAAGTATACACCTCAAACACATGGTTATGGGCTTACAAAAACAGTTGAAGATATAGAGTTGAAATATACTCCATAGAAATTATGATGATTTATTATGAAATGATGAAAATAATTAATAACATTCAACCCATGAGGCCACTAGGTTATTTTACTGCAGGAAAAGGCTTTGATGTGGGACAACATTTGTGATTCTTTTTTATTACCACTGCATGCTAGGCCGTCCATGTAAATAAGAATTTGTTCTTAACTGACTTGCCTAGTTAAATAAAGGTTAAATAAAAACTAAAAACTAGGCAAGCTGAAGGAAAAGTACACACCAGAAGACAGGATCGTGAACGTATCAGCTAACTCAGACATTCTGTGTGAAAGCTCTATGTTGTGCTGTGTTCTGTGCTGTGCAGTGCTATTTGTCAACACGTGTATATTATGAGTTGTTATGTGTACATGAACAGTATATGACCAACTCAGTTGCTCATGATAAGGGTGAGTGTATTGCAGGGTATTGTTGTGTTATACACCCCAGTGTGTTTTTTTCTGCTGAGTTTGTGAGCCGGATTAGGGACAGCTGGTCCATCAGTGATGAGGGATCTGTGGCTGTGGTGCAGAATTCCTCAGATAAGCACCGTGGCTCATAGATAACTCACTCGATGTCCTCTGAGAGAAGAGATAGAGAGACTGAGGGAAAGGGAAATAAAGAGAGAACTATGGAGTTTGATGGAGAGATTAATGGAGGATATTGTTTGAGTGTGTGTGTGTGTGTGTCCGCCCCGTCTCCATCTCTGTCTCTTAGGTGCTGTTTGTCTTGTCGAAGTTGATGTTTCTAAGTGGTTTAATGCATTCTGTTTCTCTATCATTTGTGATAATGCCTCCTCCTCCACCCCCTCCATACTTCCATCCCTTTACTTAGAAATGAAAAAGTCAAGCAGAAGAAATAAAAGAAGGCTTGAATAGGTAAATTATTAAATAAAAGATGGGGTGTTTGCACTAGCAGGAGACTTGACAGCTGAGAGATAGATCTCCTTTGGTTTGTTAATTATCCAAACAAACCTCAAACAAACCCTCAGGCTGTCCTGTCTACTCCACACACTTAAACACACACACACACATTTATAGACCACTATAAGAACCTGTGGGCTCAGCTGTGGGCTCATTAAATTGGAGGCGCCAATGTTCCAATCCATTCAGCAGTACGTCATGTCAAACAGACAGAACAGGCATGGTTCATGGATTGTCATTACATTGGACACACATGCTATGATCTGCTATGTGTTTTTCTCTATACAGCTTTCGTTAATCCACTTCACACTGCTTCAAACTCCTTATCCCTTTTAGAAGTGTATACTGATACGAGTGAAGTGTGCCACGACAGCACAGAGCGTTCCTGTGTGCTTCTCACTGCTGATGAAGGTCATCTGTTTCCCATTTGGCTCTTCATCCTTAACATCTCTGTCAGAAACACTGAGCCTTCGTCTGCCTTCCAAACCCATGTCATTCATTTGTTATGTGAAAACACTCCCTCCATGAGAGAGAGATAGAGAGGGGAGAGAGAGGGGAGAGAGGGGAGAGAGAGAGGGGAGAGAGAGGGGAGAGAGAGGGGATAGAGAGAGGGGAGAGAGAGGGGAGAGAGAGAGGGGAGAGAGGGGAGAGAGAGGGGAGAGAGAGGGGAGAGAGAGGGGAGAGAGGGGAGAGAGAGGGGAGAGAGAGAGGAGAGAGAGAGGGGAGAGAGAGAGGGGAGAGAGAGGGTAGAGAGAGGGGGAGAGGTAAAGCGATGGAAAGACTTTGAGAGAAAGATGAACACATGCAGTAAGGGAGGTATAGAGAGAACACATTACAAAATGTATTCTGCTCCTCTAAGGCAGTGTTTCCCAACTCCAGTCCTTCAGCACCCCCAGCAGTGTTTCCCAACTCCAGTCCTTCAGCACCCCCAACAGTGTTTCCCAACTCCAGTCCTTCAGCATGCCCAGCAGTGTTTCACAACTCCAGTCCTTCAGCACCCCCAGCAGTGTTTCCCAACTCCAATCCTCCAGTACCCCCAACAGTGTTTCCCAATTCCAGTCTTCCAGTACCCCCAGCAGTGTTTCCCAATTCCTCCAGTCCTCCACTAACCCCAAACAGTGTTTCCCAACTCCAGTCCTCCAGTACCCCAAACAGTGTTTCCCAACTCCAGTCCTCCAGTACCCCAACAGTGTTTCCCAACTCCAGTCCTCCAGTCCCCCAAACAGTGTTTCCCAACTCCAGTCCTCCAGTACCCCAAACAGTGTTTCCCAACTCCAGTCCTCCAGTACCCCAACAGTGTTTCCCAACTCCAGTCCTCCAGTCCCCCAAACAGTGTTTCCCAACTCCAGTCCTTCAGCACCCCCAGCAGTGTTTCCCAACTCCAGTCCTCCAGTCCCCCCAACAGTGTTTCCCAACTCCAGTCCTTCAGCACCCCCAACAGTGTTTCCCAACTCCAGTCCCCCAAACAATGTTTCACAACTCCAGTCCTTCAGCACCCCCAACAGTGTTTCCCAACTCTAGTCCTCCAGAACCCCAAACAGTGTTTCCCAACTCTAGTCCTCCAGAACCCCAAACAGTGTTTCCCAAGTCCAGTCCTCCAGTCCCCCCAACAGTGTTTCCCAACTCCAGTCCTCCAGTACCCCAACAGTGTTTCCCAACTCCAGTCCTCCAGTACCCCAACAGTGTTTCCCAACTCCAGTCCTCCAGTACCCCAAACAGTGTTTCCGAACTCCAGTCCCCCAAACAGTGTTTCCCAACTCCAGTCCTCCAGTACCCCAAACAGTGTTTCCCAACTCTAGTCCTCCAGAACCCCAAACAGTGTTTCCCAACTCCAGTCCTTCAGTACCCCCAAACAGTGTTTCCCAACTCCAGTCCTCCAGTACCCCCAACAGTGTTTCCCAACTCCAGTCCTCCAGTACCCCAAACAGTGTTTCCCAACTCCAGTCCTCCAGTCCCCCAAACAGTGTTTCCCAACTCCAGTCCTCCAGTCCCCCAAACAATGTTTCCCAACTCCAGTCCTCCAGTACCCCAAACAGTGTTTCCGAACTCCAGTCCCCCAAACAGTGTTTCCCAACTCCAGTCCTCCAGTACCCCAAACAGTGTTTCCCAACTCTAGTCCTCCAGAACCCCAAACAGTGTTTCCCAACTCCAGTCCTTCAGTACCCCCAAACAGTGTTTCCCAACTCCAGTCCTCCAGTACCCCCAACAGTGTTTCCCAACTCCAGTCCTCCAGTACCCCAAACAGTGTTTCCCAACTCCAGTCCTCCAGTCCCCCAAACAGTGTTTCCCAACTCCAGTCCTCCAGTCCCCCAAACAATGTTTCCCAACTCCAGTCCTCCAGTCCCCCAAATAATGTTTCCCAACTCCAGTCCTCCAGTCCCCCAAACAATGTTTCCCAACTCCAGTCCTCACAAGAAGAAAGCATAATCAGCAGAACAATGGGGTGGATTTGTCAGACAAAATAGGGAGGACTGTAGAGGTTCATCCGAGGTCTAGTGCAGTGTTTCCCAACTCCAGGGGTACTTCAGTACCCCAAACAGTACCCATTTTTGTTGTAGTTCCGTACAAGCACACCTGATTCAACCTTTCAACTAATCAACAGGCCCTCAATTGAATCAGGGGAGTTTGTCCAGGGCTACAACAAAAATATGTTATGTTGGAGGACTGGAGATAGGAAACACTGTTGGGACTGTTGGAGGACTGGATATAGGAAACACTGTTGGGACTGTTGGAGGACTGGAGATAGGAAACACTGTTGGGACTGTTGGGAGGACTGGAGATAGGAAACACTGTTGGGACTGTTGGAGGACTGGAGATAGGAAACACTGTTGGGACTGTTGGAGGACTGGAGATAGGAAACACTGTTGGGACTGTTGGAGGACTGGAGATAGGAAACACTATTGGGACTGTTGGAGGACTGGAGATAGGAAACACTGTTGGGACTGTTGGAGGACTGGATATAGGAAACACTGTTGGGACTGTTGGAGGACTGGAGATAGGAAACACTGTTGGGACTGTTGGAGGACTGGATATAGGAAACACTGTTGGGACTGTTGGAGGACTGGAGATAGGAAACACTGTTGGGACTGTTGGAGGACTGGAGATAGGAAACACTGTTGGGACTGTTGGAGGACTGGAGATAGGAAACACTGTTGGGACTGTTGGAGGACTGTAGATAGGAAACACTGTTGGGACTGTTGGAGGACTGGAGATAGGAAACACTATTGGGACTGTTGGAGGACTGGAGATAGGAAACACTGTTGGGACTGTTGGAGGACTGGAGATAGGAAACACTGTTGGGACTGTTGGGAGGACTGGAGATAGGAAACACTGTTGGGACTGTTGGGAGGACTGGAGATAGGAAACACTGTTGGGACTGTTGGAGGACTGGAGATAGGAAACACTGTTGGGACTGTTGGAGGACTGGAGATAGGAAACACTGTTGGGACTGTTGGGAGGACTGGAGATAGGAAACACTGTTGGGACTGTTGGAGGACTGGATATAGGAAACACTGTTGGGACTGTTGGAGGACTGGAGATAGGAAACACTGTTGGGACTGTTGGAGGACTGGAGATAGGAAACACTTTTGGGACTGTTGGAGGACTGGAGATAGGAAACACTGTTGGGACTGTTGGAGGACTGGAGATAGGAAACACTATTGGGACTGTTGGAGGACTGGAGATAGGAAACACTGTTGGGACTGTTGGAGGACTGGAGATAGGAAACACTTTTGGGACTGTTGGAGGACTGGAGATAGGAAACACTGTTGGGACTGTTGGAGGACTGGAGATAGGAAACACTATTGGGACTGTTGGAGGACTGGAGATAGGAAACACTGTTGGGACTGTTGGAGGACTGGAGATAGGAAACACTGTTGGGACTGTTGGAGGACTGGAGATAGGAAACACTATTGGGACTGTTGGAGGACTGGAGATAGGAAACACTGTTGGGACTGTTGGAGGACTGGAGATAGGAAACACTGTTGGGACTGTTGGAGGACTGGAGATAGGAAACACTGCTCTAGGACAGCTTATGTGACAAATGTGTGTAAAAACCAGAGAGCACCAGGCAACATATGGTGCTATCTATTATTGATGTCACACCAGGAGCCAACTAGTTCTTGGTGCTCAGGGCGGGGGTGATGTGGCATAACAAGCCTGCAGTGATTTTTGAGAAGCCTCGGTTGAGACATGCTGGGGTGATTGGAGTTTTGTCGCTCTTTAAAGATACAGAGATGAGAGAGGTGGTAGCCATTGAGCAGCATGGCTCCCTGAGGAGAGAGACTAAGACAGGAGAGAGAAGAAGACAGGAGAGAGAAGAAGACAGGAGAGAGAAGAAGACAGGAGAGGGAAGAAGACAGGAAAGAGACTGAGACAGGAGAGAGAAGAAGACAGGAGAGTGACTGAGACAGGATAGAGACTGATACAGGAGAGAGACTGAGACAGGAGAGAGACTGAGACAGGAGAGAGAAGAAGACAGGAGAGAGACTGAGACAGGAGAGAGAAGAAGACAGGAGAGTGACTGAGACAGGATAGAGACTGATACAGGAGAGAGACTGAGACAGGAGCGAGACGAAGACAGGAGAGAGACTGAGACAGGAGAGAGACTGAGACAGGATAGAGAAGAAGACATGAGAGAGACTGAGACAGGAGAAAGAATAAGACAGGAGAGAGACTGAGACAGGAGAGAGACTGAGACAGGAGAGAGAAGAAGACAGGAGAGGAAATAAGACAGGAGAGAGAAGAAGACAGGAGAGAGACTGAGACAGGAGAGAGACTAAGACAGGAGAGAGAAGAAGACAGGAGAGGGAAGAAGACAGGAGAGAGAAGAAGACAGGAGAGAGACTGAGACAGGAGAGAGACTAAGACAGGAGAGAGACTGAGACAGGAGAGAAACTGAGAGAGGAGAGAGACTGAGACAGGAGAGAGAAGAAGACAGGAGAGAGAAGAAGACCGGAGAGAGAATGAGACAGGAGAGAGACTGAGACAGGAGAGAGACTGAGACAGGAGAGAGACTGAGACAGGAGAGTGAAGAAGACAGGAGAGAGACTGAGACAGGAGAGAGATGAAGACAGGAGAGAGACTGATACAGGAGAGAGACTGAGACAGGAGAGATACTGAGACAGGAAAGAGAAGAAGACAGGAGAGAAAAGAAGACAGGAGAGAGACTGAGACAGGAGAGAGACTGAGACAGGAGAGAGACTAATACAGAAGAGAGACTGAGACAGGAGAGAGACTGAGACAGGAGAGTGACTAATACAGAAGAGAGACTGAGACAGGAGAGAGAAGAAGACAGGAGAGAGACTGAGACAGGAGAGAGACTGAGACAGGAGAGAGACTGAGACAGAGACTGAGACAGGAGAGAGACTGAGACAGGAGAGAGACTGAGACAGGAGAGTGACTAATACAGGAGAGAGACTGAGACAGGAGAGAGACTGAGACAGGAGAGTGACTAATACAGGAGAGAGACTGAGACAGGAGAGAGACTGAGACAGGAGAGTGACTAATACAGGAGAGAGACTGAGACAGGAGAGAGACTGAGACAGGAGAGTGACTAATACAGGAGAGAGACTGAGACAGGAGAAATATGGAGGAGTGGAAGGAGATGTGTGTCTTTGTCTCTCCGTTGGACATTGGGACTCCCTCCCTAAAGTTACTTAGTAGCAAATCTTTACACCCCTGGTTCACTGTGAGTCATGTTCGGCCCACCCACCTTCACACGTTAACATCTAATAGCATATCAACTATTTAACCAACTAATGTGAGTCATCTTCGGCCCACCCACCTTCACACGTTAACATCTAATAGCATATCAACTATTTAACCAACTGAGTCATGTTCGGCCCACCCACCTTCACACGTTAACATCTAATAGCATATCAACTATTTAACCAACTGAGTCATGTTCGGCCCACCCACCTTCACACGTTAACATCTAATAGCATATCAACTATTTAACCAACTGAGTCATGTTCGGCCCACCCACCTTCACACGTTAACATCTAATAGCATATCAACTATTTTTTTATAATTTTTTAAAATTAATTTTTTACCCCTTTTTCTCCCCAGTTTCGTGGTATCCAATTGTTGTAGTAGCTACTATCTTGTCTCATCGCTACAACTCCCGTACGGGCTCGGGAGAGACGAAGGTTGAAAGTCATGCGTCCTCCGATACACAACCCAACCAAGCCGCACTGCTTCTTAACACAGCACGCATCCAACCCGGAAGCCAGCCGCACCAATGCGCCGGAGGAAACACCGTGCACATTGCCACCTTGGTTAGCGCACACTGTGCCCAGACCGCCACAGGAGTCGCTGGTGCGCGATGAGACAAGGACACCCCTCCCTAACCCGGGCGACGCTAGGCCAATTGTGCGTCGCCTCATGGACCTCCCGGTCGTGGCCGGTTACGACAGAGCCTGGGCGCGAACCCAGGGACTCTGATGGCACAGCTGGCGCTGCAGTACAGCGCCCTTAACCACTGCGCCACCCGGGAGGCCCCGCATATCAACTAGTTAACCAACTAATGTGAGTCATCTTCGGCCCACCCACCTTCACACGTTAACATCTAATAGCATATCAACTATTTAACCAACTAATGTGAGTCATCTTCGGCCCACCCACCTTCACACGTTAACATCTAATAGCATATCAACTATTTAACCAACTAATGTGAGTCATCTTCGGCCCACCCACCTTCACACGTTAACATCTAATAGCATATCAACTATTTAACCAACTAATGTGAGTCATCTTCGGCCCACCCACCTTCACATCTAATAGCATATCAACTATTTAACCAACTAATGTGAGTCATCTTCGGCCCACCCACCTTCACACGTTAACATCTAATAGCATATCAACTATTTAACCAACTAATGCTGGTTATTTCACTCAATGCACATTTCAGTGTTCTCAGGTTTTTCTGCCCAGTCAGAAGTTTCCGCGTAAGAGTCTTTCAGTTTGAGAGTATCTTTCTCAGTCTCAGAGTCTATCAGATAAAGTATTCCCCTGAGTGGTGTGTCTGTTGTCTTTAGTACAGTAAAACAGCTCAGCTTGACCACACAGGAGTCCTTTCCCTCTCTGTAACCTAAGGAACGTCAGTCCCTCTGCCTCTCCTCTCTCTCCCCTCTTCAGCCTACAGCTCTTAGAGACTGCACTCCATTCCTCTATTGATCCCACTGCCCTTCTCCTCTTCTGTCTGTCAGCCTCAAAGGATTAAGCAGCTTTGTGCCAACAGTGACTGAACGAGCGCTCATGAACGTCCCCTTATCAACTCTCCCTCAGTGACTCCCTGCTCCAGGTGGGTATCATCCACTAAGCTCTGCTCTCGGATCCGATAATACTTATACAGTTCCACAAATATGAACAATTCAACAGCAGATACTGACTTCTGATCAGACAAGTGCTTAGTGGTCACATCACCCTACGGCAGATATAATCGCTCTCACTCACCTTCCTGTTCGGGCGTAGAGGTGGGCAGCATGTGGAGGGGTCCTCCCCGCCCACTGTCTTCCCTGCTACAGAGTCCTTCTTCGGCGTGCGTACGTAGGACACCCTTCTCTTCACAGCTCTGTCCCCAACCCGGCTCTCCGTGGGGTCTGCGGCCCCCAGTTTCCTTTCCCCGCTGTCCAGTAGCACCTGGCTGGTCTGTGTGGGACGTCCCAAGGTGAGGGGCGAAGGTGCCCCCCTCCATTCCCCCAGTTCCAGGTAAACATGTAGACAGACACAGAGAGCGGTGAGGAGAAGACACAGGCGCAGAGCCAGTCCTCTAGTCAGTCTGTCTCTCCACATGCCTGGATACACTGTCTATCTCACTTTTCCCTGTTTCTCTCTTTCTCGCCTCCTGAACAGTGAGATTGTTGATCTCGCTCTCTTTCTCTATCCCATTCTTCTTCTCCTGATCCTTTGTGTGGTGTGTCTCTCTCTTGTCTTCCTTCTCTCCTTCCTTTCCTCCTAAGTCCACAGTTGGATCAAGATAAGTATGAGCATTACTGAAGGTTTGTGAGACAGGAGGACACGTGTTCATCACAAAACAACTACGTCAGTGTGAGTGAGTGTGTGTGTGCCTGTGTGATTTAGTATGTGTGTGTGTGTGTCTCTCTCTCTCTCTGTATGTGTCAGTGTGTGTGAACCTCTGCACATTGACTCGGTGGACTAGAGTGTGCCGCTCTCTATGAAAAGTTTTGGAACTTCTCCCCTCCCTGTCCTAGCCCTCACACCCCTTTCTCACACACACCCCTCTCACTCCGTCTGACCCCTCCCTCTCTCCCTCGCTCCATTCCCCTGTGTCTTGGGTTACTGTGTAACTCAACACCGGGCAGGGCCAACACATCCACAGCTAGCTGTCACCAAGGCCTCACATTCTCTCTCTACAGACACTGTTTCATACAGGAGATCATAGAGAGATGGAAAGAGAGACAAAGAGAGAGAAGGAAGGAGAGAAGGTGAGCGAGAGAGAGAGCGAGAGAGAGAGAGAGGGACAAGGAGACAGGGAAGTGCAGTCTTGGAGAGTGAAGCACTGTATGACCTGTGTGTTTGTGCAGTCTATCACAGAAAGAGAGGAGAGAGGGAAAAGAAAACAAACATGAAGAATGGAGAAGAGAGGGATACAGAGGTCCAGAAGAAAGTGTTTCAGAGTGTTTGAAATGAAGGGCTGAGTGAGTGTTCTTCATCTACCTTAGCTCTCTCTCTCTCTTTCTCTCTCTCTTTCTTTCTTTCTCTCTCATTCTCTCTCTGTCTTTCTCTCTCCATCTCTCTCTCTCTCTTTCTCTCTCTATTTATTGTTCTTTCTCTCTCTCTCTCTCTCTCTCTCTCTCTCTCTCTCTCTCTCTCTCTCTTTCTCTTTCTCTCTCTATTTCTCATTCTCTCTCCCTCTCTTCCTCATTCTCTCTCTTTTTCTCTTTCTCTCTCACTCCATCTCTCTCTGTCTCTCTTTCTTTCTGCTCGCTGCAATCTGAAAAGTCGGGCTATAAACATGATTAATCTATAAACCATTAGTACTGAAGTCCTATGAAATCACTTTGAAACCACCTCCTGCCTCTATGTAAAACCTACTCCTTCATTGATTTCCCCCTGAAGCATCCCAATCGCTCCTTTATTCAGAAACAAAATCATTACAAATCCCCTACTGCAGCTCCCATCTATTAACTCTGTTATTGACATTGCAGAGGGCAACGAAATGTAGGAAATTGTAGATTATGTCAGAGTAAGAACAGTGGATTTTTAGCCTGCTGGGGAAACTTTATCCATTCGACTTTTGGGGACGTTATTAAATTATGTCAGTGAAGATGTGGGTGGAATGATTGAGGATTTACACAATCTTTATGAAGAGAATAATATGGAGGCAATCAGACAGTGCACTCTTTATTTATGAAAACAGGCTGTGATTGACTGGAGACACAGGGCTCTACTGCCACCTGTATGTAGAGAGAAGTAGCACACAGACACACAGGCAATTACACAGGGTCATTTTCCCAAGTCAATATGGAGGATGTTAGTTAAAGATTAAATTACTTTCAACGAATTACAAATTAGATGAAGTCGTCTTCTGCTGTGTTTTTATTGGACTGTTTCACTCCAATTCTAAGTGGTTTCCAGGGCCAGCTAGCTTCTATCCTGAGGCGGTCAAGGTAGAGTTTTATGTGTATCTGTTTGTGCATGTGTGTGTGTACACAGTGTGTTTGCACGTTTACACCCCATGAATGTGACCCTCACATTGACATATGGCACACGCCTGCGTAATACCTGCTTTACCGCAGAGTGCATGTCTAAAGGTACTAGTATATTGTATAAAGTTTGTTTGTGTAGGCCTACAACCAGCCAGACAGTATACACCCAACTGCATTAGAACACATATCATAGTATACCATCTAAGGAGAGGAAAGTGGAAAAATTCTAACTATATTTCATTCCTTCATCCCTCTAGTTGTCCCCCCCACCGCCCACCTCTGAAAAACCCAGTTATGTAAGTGTGTAATGGTAGAAGACAAGCACAGAGACATACAGGGACATGATGGATTAAACCTTCACAGCAACACCATCCAGCTATTAGCTCTAACAGATGTAGCACTCTATGGCGCCCCCATCTGGCCCGTCAGTGGTACAACATTCAGAATAGAGCTCACTGGGGTGAGGAGAGGGAACGGGAACAAGGAAGGGGAGAAGGAATCCCCATGAGGGGACACTGTGAAGCACGTCTAGCTGGACTGACTGAGAGAGAGATTTCTCTGTCAGACCCAGGATTCAAACGGGCAACCCTACGATCACTGTCTGCTACCACCACCCATTCATTCAAGTACCAGACCAATTGTAAAAGGAGTATGTTTCTGATCTAGCTGGACCAGATGGAACATACTGTAGGTGGAAGTCTTTCTCCACGGAGTTCACATGCCACGTTTTACTTTTCTTGTACATTACTGGCACCATACTATTGCAAAATGACATGCTTGCAGAGGGAAAGCTAGGAAGGCCAGTCTCCATTCCCCTCTCTGCGCTGTGTGTGACGGCTTGAGACTTGATGAAGTAACAGGGAAGAATGAGATGTAGTTTATAAAGGAGACAGTGACTCTACGCTTCACCCTGGGTTCTGTGACACCCACTCCAGTTGGCCATGCAGAGCAGAACACCATAGTTCTTCAGAGAGATTGAGTGTCGAACGACTTCACCACAATAATGATGCTTCATTTGACACTCTCACAAGGTAGAAGCTTTACTCCTGTTTTTTGGTGAGAAAGCTCTTGGGAGCTGGGAAGTGGGTGACTGTGTGACAGATGTTTGAGTTCTCACAGTGGAAGAAGGCAGAACCTCTTGTTCTTTCTCAGCTGTTCTAGGGTCTGGAGAGGTGAGAAGAACATCTCAGCCCTCTCCATCGTTCTGTCCACATATTCATGAAAACCTGGTCATATTGTGGAAGAAATCAAGTTAAGGGTGCATGGAGTAGGACAGGGTGAGAAACTAAAAGGAAATGAAGATGGAGTGAGTGTGTTTGTGTGGTAGAAAACTGTACTGAGAGAGAGAGGAAAATGGTAAATTGACTCCCCATGTGAGTATGAGAGGGGAGAAAAGAGGAAGAGAGGGGAGACTTGCCCCAATAATGAGTGTCTGGGCTGGAACCAGTAGCTGGGTGTGCGTGTGTGTAGATGTGTGTGTGTGTGTGTGCATGCATGCAGGCATTTTTGTATGCTTATGTGTGTATAGCACAGGAGCACATGTGTACAAGCTCAGTGTGTGTGGTTAGATTGGTGTTTGAGACTTTGCGAGTGCGTGAATGTAGATGTGCAGCAGGGTCAGAATTTCTCTGGTTGTGATTGGACATAGAGTTGGGAGGACACTAACAGGTGGGGGATTGTTGGAGGGGGTGTGGTTGGCTGGCATGGGGGACTACTGGGGGGGGGGGGGGGTTGGCTGGCTCAGGGGACTGCTGGCGGGGGTGGGGTTGGCTGGCTCGGGGGACTACTGGAGGGGGTGGGGTTGGCTGGCTCGGGGGACTGCTGGAGGGGGTGGGGTTGGCTGGCTGGGGAACTGTTGTGTTACTACCAACCTTATATCTCCACATCAGATTTCTGTCTGTTTCTGTGGAATTCATGAATGATTTACTTGTTGAAGATCTTTGTAATGATAAGCACACTGTTTCAGTCAGGCAGATAGATGGTAATAACCAGACAACACATGGAGTCATAGAGCCTATGGAAGTGACATTGAGGCATGTTGATATAAATGAAAGAAATATCCATGCTGTGGATATGGAGAGAAAGGTCTATAGTAATGCTTTTCAGACATTATCATCATAAACCAGTAGTCCAGTATATCAGGTTAAGTGCCTATCAGAAAGGCTACACAGTTTACAGATTTGGTGTGATTCTAGAATTCGATTGGTCCTTTTCTGTCCTATGCTTTAGCTGCAGGTGGTCAGTCAGTTGAATTTCACTCGGAACACAAACAGATGCACCTGTTGTAGCCAGTCAAGGCAGGTTGGAGAGATACAGTAAGTCAACAGAACCACCAATACCTCTGTCCTCTGCTTTCCCCCTGCTGCCTTACTATGGCAGGTAGAGTCAACAGAGCCATGCTCCACCTGACGATCATTCATTAATAGGTGCTATCGACTTTCATAACATATTAGAGTGAGAAATGGCCAAAAACATGTAGCAGACACACACAAGCATACAGTACACCCACCCACACATGCACGTACAAACACCTCAGCTATCCCCTCATCTGCTAATTTATCACTCCAGTGTTAATCTACTAAACTGTAATTACTTCGCTACTATTGGCCTATTTATTGCCTTACCTCCTCATGCCATTTGCACACACGGTATATAGACTTCATTTTTCTATTGTATTATTGACTATGTTTTGTTTACTCCATGTGTAACTCTGTGTTGTTGTTTTTGTCACACTGCTTTGCTGTATCTTGGCCAGGTCGCAGTTGTAAATGAGAACTAGTTCTCAACTGGCCTACCTGGTTAAATAATGGGGAAATATATAAAAATAAGTCATAGACTTTAAAGTCATAGACAGAACTCAGGTTCAAGTGGTGAGTCAGACAGTCCACACCTGATATCACTGTCCCTGTCTGTCTGACTCACCACCTGAACCTGAGTCTGTCCACACCTGATATCACTGTCCCTGTCTGTCTGACTCACCACCTGAACCTGAGTCTGTCCACACCTGATATCACTGTCCCTGTCTGTCTGACTCACCACCTGAACCTGAGTCTGTCCACACCTGATATCACTGTCCCTGTCTGTCTGACTCACCACCTGAACCTGAGTCTGTCCACACCTGATATCACTGTCCCTGTCTGTCTGACTCACCACCTGAACCTGAGTCTGTCCACACCTGATATCACTGTCCTTGTCTGTCTGACTCACCACCTGAACCTGAGTCTGTCCACACCTGATATCACTGTCCCTGTCTGTCTGACTCACCACCTGAACCTGAGTCTGTCCACACCTGATATCACTGTCCCTGTCTGTCTGACTCACCACCTGAACCTGAGTCTGTCCACACCTGATATCACTGTCCCTGTCTGTCTGACTCACCACCTGAACCTGAGTCTGTCCACACCTGATATCACTGTCCCTGTCTGTCTGACTCACCACCTGAACCTGAGTCTGTCCACACCTGATATCACTGTCCCTGTCTGTCTGACTCACCACCTGAACCTGAGTCTGTCCACACCTGATATCACTGTCCTTGTCTGTCTGACTCACCACCTGAACCTGAGTCTGTCCACACCTGATATCACTGTCCCTGTCTGTCTGACTCACCATCGTAGGATTACAGTATATTCACATTGCATTGTTATGCCTAACATGGTGATGTCTGAGACAACAATCGTTTCACATTTTGATTGATTTCCTGTGTTAAGATAATGGATTTAGTGGATGTGACGTCTTTCAGCAGAGAAAACAGCTTATATTGTTTTGGAGTGCTAGAAGGATGAATCAATCACTGGATCTCTGAAAGCAGTGCATTGATGAGGCGATAGGTCTTGTTTGACTGATCAAATGGAAAGTGATGGCTAGGCCTAATAGTCTTTATCCAAATTGCAGTGATTGAAAAAAAAGAAAACTAGTCTTTATCAACTTCTACAATAGTTGCCCAGCCTACAATTGCATTGTTGGGATGTTAAATTCAGGCTCCGACACACTTCTCACCATAATTGAAAAGTTTTTTTCCCTGTTCGTCGCACTAAGTGGAAATTTCCCCTAAGCGTGCCCCTCCTACCGGCGTCCAGTAAAAGCCAACATTGACAAATTGTCAGTGGCAGTCTATGCAGAATCCGCTACACACTGGAGCGAGAGGCGCGCGAAATACCTGTCAAAGAATTATGAGCGTGGATCGTCTATTCGATGAGCTTGGACACTTCAAAAGGTACCCAGAACAATAATGTAATTTCCACTTAAATTGCATTAAATTAACATAACTAATATCATAAACTTAATTTGTCCAGAGACTCTTTCATGTTTACTCGACAACCCTCCCTGGGCATATGATGACCTTACCCCTCTTGTAGACAACATGGTTATTTTTATAGAAATACGGTGATTACTGTTCTATTGATGTTTAGTTAACCTACATAGTAAGTATTGTAGCCCTTATAGTAAATGTTTCTTTATTTCTCTCTGCTAACAAAAGACAGCAGCTTTCTTCCTTCAAGTTGGTCTGAACTTGATTTTGGAGAGAAACATATGTAGTGCATTGCATCATTGGCGCATTAAAATCGGATAAACATTCTCCATTAGAATAGCCCCCAGTTCTTTGTTTCATTCTCACCATGTTCAAAACACTTGATGTAGACCTATATTCAATGTTTGTATTTTTTGTACATGGAGAATATTCGGTTTTTGTTAGGCTACTTTATAAAGAAAAATAACACATTGTTTTTATATTACAGTAGGCTATCATAAATGATTGGGTGTCATTTTACTTCATTGTGCATTCAGAGTGAAGTTATTTCTATGTGTTGGATTGTAAAGGGTTTCATTCCTTTGATGCAACTTCCTCATGTTGTCCTTTTATTGAACCCCTCGATTCCAGAACAGAACTCTCCCCTCATCTCTACCCCCTCATCTCTCCTCCCATCATCTCATCTCCCCTCATCTCATCTCCCCTCCCCTCCCCTCATCTCCTCTCATCTCTCCTCCCCTCATCTCCTCTCATCTCTCCTCCCCTCATCTCATCTCATCTCATCTCCCCTCACCTCATCTCCCCTCATCTCATCTCCCCTCATCTCTCCTCATCTCATCTCCCCTCATCTCATCTCCCCTCATCTCCCCTCCCCTCATCTCCCCTCATCTCATCTCCCCTCATCTCTCCTCATCTCATCTCCCCTCATCTCATCTCCCCTCCCCTCATCTCCTCTCCCCTCCCCTCATCTCATCTCCCCTCATCTCCCCTCCCCTCATCTCATCTCCCCTCATCTCATCTCATCTCCCCTCATCTCCCCTCCCCTCATCTCATCTCCCCTCATCTCTCCTCATCTCATCTCCCCTCATCTCATCTCCCCTCATCTCCCCTCCCCTCATCTCATCTCATCTCCCCTCATCTCATCTCCCCTCATCTCTCCTCATCTCATCTCCCCTCATCTCATCTCCCCTCATCTCTCCTCATCCCATCTCATCTCCCCTCCCCTTCCCTCATCTCATCTCCCCTCCCCTTCCCTCATCTCCTCTCCCCTCCCCTCATCTCACCTCCCCTCCCCTCATCTCCCCTCCCCTCATCTCCTCCCCTCATCTCCCCTCCCCTCCCCTCATCTCATCTCCCCTCATCTCCCCTCCCCTCATCTCATCTCCCCTCATCTCATCTCCCCTCCCCTCATCTCATCTCCCCTCATCTCCCCTCCCCTCATCTCATCTCCCCTCATCTCATCTCCCCTCATCTCATCTCCCCTCCCCTCCCCTCATCTCCCCTCATCTCATCTCCCCTCCCCTCCCCTCATCTCCTCTCATCTCTCCTCCCCTCATCTCCCCTCCCCTCATCTCCCCTCCCCTAATCTCTCCTCCCCTCATCTCCCCTTCCCCATCTCCCCTCCCCTCATCTCTTCTCCTCCTCCTAGGTTCCAGGCATGTCTGTACTTTGCTGCTGTCTTCCAGGCCATAGCCTGTGGAATCCACTACCTGGCCTCTGTGTTCCTTGTGGAGAGGCCAAGCTTTGTCTGCGCCCCGCCCGGTAACGTAACTGACGTCCTGTATGGGAACTACACAGGTGCTTCCCTGGAGGAGGTGCTACCGTTCTTTAAACCGGCGAACGGGCCCATGGTGGTGCGGACGGCGGAGGGCAAACAGTGGGAGCTCAGCACCTGCCAGCGAACCCAGCGGATGAACCCCACAGACTTTACCTACGAGCAGCTCGTCAACAGGACGACAGAGAAGTGTGACAGGAACTACCATTACGTGTACGACCACAGCGAGGTGTATCAGAGCATCGTGACAGACTGGGACCTAGTGTGTGACAGGGAATGGCTGGCCAAGCTGTGTCAGCCCACTTTTATGATGGGTGTGCTGGTCGGAGCGCTGGTGTTCGGGGACATCGCTGATAGGCAAGAGAAGCTTTCCTCACCTCCCTATTCCCAAATATGGGGAATGTATCTGCCCCCTGCGGTGCCCCTGTGCCCCTCCCCAGCTGTGCCCCTGTACCCTGTCCCTCCCCAGCTGTGCCCCTGTATCCTGTCCCTCCCTGTCTGTGCCCCTGTACCCTGTCCCTCCCTGTCTGTGCCCCTGTACTCTGTCCCTCCCTGTCTGTGCCCCTGTACCCTGTCCCTCCCTGTCTGTGCCCCTGTACCCTGTCCCTCCCTGTCTGTGCCCCTGTACCCCCCTGTCTGTGCCCCTGTACCCTGTCCCTCCCTGTCTGTGCCCCTGTACCCTGTCCCTCCCTGGCTGTGCCCCTGTGCCCTGTCCCTCCCTGTCTGTGCCCCTGTACCCTGTCCCTCCCTGGCTGTACCCCTGTGCCCTGTCCCTCCCTGGCTGTGCCCCTGTGCCTCCCTGGCTGTGCCCCTGTGCCCTGTACCTCCCTGGCTGTGCCCATGTCCCTCCCTGGCTGTGCCCCTGTCCCTCCCTGGCTGTGCCCCTGTCCCTCCCTGGCTGTGCCCTGTCCCTCCCTGGCTGTGCCCCTGTGCCTCCCTGGCTGTACCGCTGTGCCCTGTCCCTCCCTGGCTGTGCCCCTGTACCTCCCTGGCTGTGCCGCTGTACCTCCCTGGCTGTGCCCCTGTCCCTCCCTGGCTGTGCCCTGTCCCTCCCTGGCTGTGCCCTGTACCTCCCTGTCTGTACCCTGTACCTCCCTGGCTGTGCCCTGTACCTCCCTGGCTGTGCCCCTGTGCTGCTGTCGCTCCCTGGCTGTGCACCTGTGCCCCTGTACCTCCCTGGCTGTGCCCCTGTACCTCCCTGGCTGTGCCCCCGTCCCTCCCTGGCTGTGCCCCTGTACCTCCCTGGCTGTGCCCCTGTCCCTCCCTGGCTGTGCCCCTGTGCCTCCCTGGCTGTGCCGCTGTGCCCTGTACCTCCCTGGCTGTACCCTGTACCTCCCTGGCTGTGCCCTGTCCCTCCCTGGCTGTGCCCTGTACCTCCCTGGCTGTACCCTGTACCTCCCTGGCTGTGCCCTGTACCTCCCTGGCTGTGCCCTGTCCCTCCCTGGCTGTGCCCCTGTCCCTCCCTGGCTGTGCCCTGTACCTCCCTGGCTGTACCCTGTACCTCCCTGGCTGTGCCCTGTACCTCCATGGCTGTGCCCCTGTGCTGCTGTCCCTCCCTGGCTGTGCCCCTGTGCCCCTGTACCTCCCTGGCTGTGCCCCTGTACCTCCCTGGCTGTGCCCCTGTCCCTCCCTGGCTGTGCCCCTGTACCTCCCTGGCTGTGCCCCTGTACCTCCCTGGCTGTGCCCCTGTACCTCCCTGGCTGGGCCCCTGTACCTCCCTGGCTGTGCCCCTGTCCCTTCCTGGCTGTGCCCCTGTACCTCCCTGTCTGTGCCCCTGTCCCTCCTGGTGTTAGGGGTGAGGGTTTATGGGCCTGGTGTGAGGGTTTATGGCCTTGGTGTGAGGGTTTATAGGCCTGGTGTTAGGGGTGAGGGTTTATGGGCCTGGTGTTAGGGGTGAGGGTTTATGGGTCTGGTGTTAGGGGTGAGGGTTTATGGGCCTGATGTGAGGGTTTATGGGCCTGGTGTTAGGGGTGAAGGTTTATGGGTCTGATGTGAGGGTTTATGGGCCTGGTGTTAGGGGTGAGGGTTTATGGGCCTGGTGTGAGGGTTTATGGGTCTGGTGTTAGGGGTGAGGGTTTATGGGCCTGATGTGAGGGTTTATGAGCCTGATGTGAGGGTTTATGGGCCTGATATGATGGTTTATGGGCCTGGTGTTAGGGGTGAGGGTTTATGGGCCTGGTGTTAGGGGTGAGGGTTTATGGGCCTGGTGTTAGGGGTGAGGGTTTATGGGCCTGATGTGAGGGTTTATGGGCCTGGTGTGGGGCCTGGTGTGAGGGTTTATGGGCCTGGTGTTAGGGGTGAGGGTTTATGGGCCTGGTGTTAGGGGTGAGGTTTATGGGCCTGATGTGAGGGTTTATGGGCCTGGTGTGGGGCCTGGTGTGAGGGTTTATGGGCCTGGTGTTAGGGTTTATGGGCCTGGTGTGAGGGGTGAGGGTTTATGGACCTGGTGTTAGGGGTGAGGGTTTATGGGCCTGGTGTTAGGGGTGAGGGTTTATGGGCCTGGTGTGAGGGGTGAGGGTTTATGGGCCTGATGTGAGGGGTGAGGGTTTATGGGTCTGGTGTTAGGGGTGAGGGTTTATGGGCCTGATGTGAGGGTTTATGGGCCTGGTGTTAGGGGTGAAGGTTTATGGGCCTGATGTGAGGGTTTATGGGCCTGGTGTTAGGGGTGAGGGTTTATGGGCCTGGTGTGAGGGTTTATGGGTCTGGTGTTAGGGGTGAGGGTTTATGGGCCTGATGTGAGGGTTTATGAGCCTGATGTGAGGGTTTATGGGCCTGATATGATGGTTTATGGGCCTGGTGTTAGGTGTGAGGGTTTATGGGCCTGGTGTTAGGGGTGAGGGTTTATGGGCCTGGTGTTAGGGGTGAGGGTTTATGGGCCTGATGTGAGGGTTTATGGGCCTGGTGTGGGGCCTGGTGTGAGGGTTTATGGGCCTGGTGTTAGGGGTGAGGGTTTATGGGCCTGGTGTTAGGGGTGAGGTTTATGGGCCTGATGTGAGGGTTTATGGGCCTGGTGTGGGGCCTGGTGTGAGGGTTTATGGGCCTGGTGTTAGGGTTTATGGGCCTGGTGTGAGGGGTGAGGGTTTATGGACCTGGTGTTAGGGGTGAGGGTTTATGGGCCTGGTGTTAGGGGTGAGGGTTTATGGGCCTGGTGTGAGGGGTGAGGGTTTATGGGCCTGATGTGAGGGGTGAGGGTTTATGGGCCTGGTGTGAGGGGTGAGGGTTTATGGGCCTGGTGTGAGGGGTGAGGGTTTATGGGCCTGATGTGAGGGTTTATGGGTCTGGTGTGAGGGTTTATGGGCCTGGTGTTAGGGGTGAGGGTTTATGGGCCTGGTGTGAGGGTTTATGGGCCTGGTGTTAGGGGTGAGGGTTTATGGGACTGGTGTGAGGGTTTATGGGCCTGGTGTGAGGGTTTATGGGCCTGATGTAAGGGTTTATGGGCCTGATGTGAGGGTTTATGGGCCTGGTGTGAGGGTTTATGTGCCTGGTGTTAGGGGTGAGGGTTTATGGGCCTGATGTGAGGGTTTATGGGCCTGGTGTTAGGGGTGAGGGTTTATGGGCCTGGTGTGAGGGTTTATGGGCCTGATGTGAGGGTTTATGGGCCTGGTGTGAGGGTTTATGGATCTGGTGTTAGGGGTGAGGGTTTATTCTCAGCGGGTCCTTAGAACCACCCTCCTCATCTCTCAAACCCATCAGACTCTTGGTACAGTGTGAACATACAAGACCCCTGGCAGGATAACGCCCAGTTGTCCAGACAGGACAGGAGAGTACTGCCAAAGCCAGAAGAGGCACCTGGATCCAGCTACAGCTAGGTCCCTAACCTGAGTCATGGTCTAGGTGTCCACTATTTAGAGAATGGGGCACTCAGTTGAACCCTCATGCCCACAAACCCAAGCCCTGAGCTGGGACTGAGGGTGTGCCTACCTGGGCTATATCGTTATGGGCTGTTGGATAGTTTTTGAGATTCTAAAAAGGCATTTTAGCCTCTTATTTGTGACTGATAGTGATGACCCATGCAGAAGAGTGGCCTGTGGTGTTGTGAAACTGTAGTGTTGTGAAACTGTGGTGTTGTGAAACTGTGGTGTTGTGGACTGGAACCTATATATTACCAGTTCAAAGTTCCATCGTGTGTTCACTACCAGTCAATATGGTGGGGTATAGGACAGCATGGCATTAAGAGATCACATCCTATTCAGTGAAGGGGATGATGACGAGTTAGATTGTTTCGTAGTTAGACTACTAGACTACTTCCATGCTCATACACTGGGGCAGTATGAATGTGTCATTAGCCAACTTGTTCATTGATTTTGTTCCATCTAGTCTGGCGGCCTTGAGTCACATGCAGGCACGTACACACACAAACAAACACACAACTTACACACCTATGAACTCAGCCACTACTGTTGTATAGCGATGTACAATTTCAACCCAAACTGCTGTTCTGTGGCTGACCCTGTGGCCCTGTGGCTGACCCTGTGGCTGACCCTGTGGCTGACCCTGTGGCTGACCCTGTGGCTGACCCTGTGGCTGACCCTGTGGCCCTGTGGCTGACCCTGTGGCTGACCCTGTGCTGCTCCCAACTTGTTGTCTGTCTAACAAAATTTTAACCAATATTTGTTCTGTTCTAGATCAATGCCTTGAGTCACATGAAGTCACGTACTATCACAACAAACAAACCGACTCAATCACAACTACTGTGTGGCGATGTGCAATTCCCAGTCAGCAATACAATACTTATTATTTTGCGCTCACATCATATCAAATCAAATCAAATCAAGCACGGTGGCTAGGAAAAACTCCCTAGAAAGACCAAAACCTAGGAAGAAACCTAGAGAGGAACCAAGCTATGTGGGGTGGCCAGTCCTCTTCTGGCTGTGCCGGGTGGAGATTATAACAGAACATGGCCAAGATGTTCAAATGTTCATAAATGACCAGCATGGTCCAATAATAATAAGGCAGAACAGTTGAAACTGGAGCAGCAGCACGGCCAGGTGGACTGGGGACAGCAAGGAGTGATCATGTCAGGTAGACCTGAGGCATGGTCCTAGGGCTCAGGTCCTCCGAGAGAGAGAAAGAAAGAGAGAATTAGAGAGAGCATACTTAAATTCACACAGGACACCGAATAGGACAGGAGAAGTACTCCAGATATAACAAACTGACCCTAGCCCCCCGACACATAAACTACTGCAGCATAAATACTGGAGGCTGAGACAGGAGGGGTCATGTGTGGCCCCATCCGAGGACACCCCCGGACAGGGCCAAACAGGAAGGATATAACCCCACTCACTTTGCCAAAGCACAGCCCCCACACCACTAGAGGGATATCTTCAACCACCAACTTACCATCCTTAGACAAGGCTGAGTATAGCCCACAAAGATCTCCGCCACGGCACTACCCTAGGGGGTTGGGGGGGGGGGGGCAACCCAGACAAGACGATCACATCAGTGACTCAACCCACTCAGGTGACGCACCCCTCCCAGGGACGGTATGAGAGAGCCCCAGCAAGCCAGTGACTCGGTCCCTGTAATAGGGTTAGAGGCAGAGAATCCCAGTGGAAAGAGGGGAACCGGCCAGGCAGAGACAGCAAGGGCGGTTCGTTGCTCCAGAGCCTTTCCGTTCACCTTCCCACTCCTGGGCCAGACTACACTCAATCATTTGACCCACTGAAGAGATGAGTCTTCAGTAAAGACTTAAAGGTTGAGACCGAGTTTGCGTCTCTGACATGGGTAGGCAGACCGTTCCATAAAAATGGAGCTCTATAGGAGAAAGCCCTGCCTCCAGCTGTTTGCTTAGAAATTCTAGGGACAATTAGGAGGCCTGCGTCTTGTGACCGTAGCGTACGTGTAGGTATGTACAGCAGGACCAAATCAGAGAGATAGGTAGGAGCAAGCCCATGTAATGCTTTGTAGGTTACCAGTAAAACCTTGAAATCAGCTCTTGCCTTGACAGGAAGCCAGTGTAGGGAGGCTAGCACTGGAGTAATATGATCAAATTTTGGTTCTAGTCAGGATTCTAGCAGCCGTATTTAGCACTAACTGAAGTTTATTTAGTGCTTTATCCGGGTAGCCGGAAAGTAGAGCATTGCAGTAGTCTAACCTAGAAGTGACAAAATCATGGATACATTTTTCTGCATCATTTTTGGACAGAAAGTTTCTGATTTTTGCAATGTTACGTAGATGGAAAAAAGCTGTCCTTGAAATGGTCTTGATATGTTCTTCAAAAGAGAGATCAGGGTCCAGAGTAACGCCGAGGTCCTTCACAGTTTTATTTGAGACGACTGTACAACCATTAAGATTAATTGTCAGATTCAACAGAAGATCTCTTTGTTTCTTGGGACCTAGAACAAGCATCTCTGTTTTGTCCGAGTTTAAAAGTAGAAAGTTTGCAGCCATCCATATGAGCTTGTGTGACGTTGAATAGTTTTCTCTCAACTCTTCCCATGTCGTCAGATACAGTAGATAGCAGAGGGCCTTTTTTGTAAATACATGAAGTATGTCTCTTCCTCTACAACAGGGCTGTCAAACAGACGGCCAAGCGGGCGGTTTGAGTAAAAGTGTACTCAAAATGACTAAATCCAAACTGTGTAGAAATGATAATTGACCTACATTCACACAGTGTTGAGTGTGTCCAGCTCGCTAATAATAACTGATATGACAGTCCGGGAGCATTGAAAATCCCTAAAACGATGGATAAAGGACTGTTTTCTGACAGAATGTGGCCCCCATGGCAAAATTAGTTTGACAACCCTGCTCTAGAACTTATGGCTCAGTCAGGATGACAGTCAGCCACAACACAGGACTTGGTGCAACTATTTAACTGTACACCCTAACAAGTAATCCTAACTTTTCACATTCTCTCTCTCTCTCTCTCTCTCTCTCTCCTCTGTCTCTCAGGGTTGGCAGACGGAGGATCCTGATGATCACCAGCCTGTGCCAGTTTGTGTTTGGTGTAAGCGTGGCATTTACGGGGAACTACTACCTATTTATGTTCATACGCTTCCTGCTCGCCATGGTGAGTGTGTGTGTGGAGAGGAATGTAGTGTAAGGCATGCAGTAAGAAGACACTCAACAAAATATTCTCTTATGGAGAAACTTTACTTGACATTTCAAACTAATCTCCCATAGACATACTGTGAGTTCTATTCAATACATTAGTTAGTATTCATACAGTATTTGTATTTGTCAGTATTAGATTGTGTGTCTAAAAGGAATGGCAGGTTGTACTGGAGGGAAAGTGAGAGGGTCGTTAATATTTGCAGGCCACAAGGCTATAAAATGTTGCTTACATAGTAGGTCCAATGCTGTGCCCAGACACAAACCCTCCCTGTGCTGCTCATAACAGAACACATATACACACATTCTCAGTCTTACAGCCAGGTGTCTGTTCAACCGTACATTCTCTCTGACCATTGGGCATATTCTGTTGTTTGTATTGTGGTCTGTAAACCCTGTAAGAGTTACAGATTTGAAAGGCCGTTTTAGAAACCACAAGCACAACCAACAAGACTATTTCCTGAGTATATACAGTGCCTTGCGAAAGTATTCGGCCCCCTTGAACTTTGCGACCTTTTGCCACATTTCAGGCTTCAAACATAAAGATATAAAAGTGTATTTTTTTGTGAAGAATCAACAACAAGTGGGACACAATCATGAAGTGGAACGACATTTATTGGATATTTCAAACTTTTTTAACAAATCAAAAACGGAAAAATTGGGCGTGCAAAATTATTCAGCCCCTTTACTTTCAGTGCAGCAAACTCTCTCCAGAAGTTCAGTGAGGATCTCTGAATGATCCAATGTTGACCTAAATGACTAATGATGATAAATACAATCCACCTGTGTGTAATCAAGTCTCCGTATAAATGCGCCTGCACTGTGATAGTCTCAGAGGTCCGTTAAAAGCGCAGAGAGTATCATGAAGAACAAGGAACACACCAGGCAGGTCCGAGATACTGTTGTGAAGAAGTATAAAGCCGGATTTGGATACAAAAATATTTCTCAAGCTTTAAACATCCCAAGGAGCACTGTGCAAGCGATAATATTGAAATGGAAGGAGTATCAGACCACTGCAAGTCTACCAAGACCTGGCCGTCCCTCTAAACTTTCAGCTCATACAAGGAGAAGACTGATCAGAGATGCAGCCAAGAGGCCCATGATCACTCCGGATGAACTGCAGAGATCTACAGCTGAGGTGGGAGACTCTGTCCATAGGACAACAATCAGTCGTATATTGCACAAATCTGGCCTTTATGGAAGAGTGGCAAGAAGAAAGCCATTTCTTAAAGATATCCATAAAAAGTGTTGTTTAAAGTTTGCCACAAGCCACCTGGGAGACACACCAAACATGTGGAAGAAGGTGTTCTGGTCAGATGAAACCAAAATTGAACTTTTTGGCAACAATGCAAAACGTTATGTTTGGCGTAAAAGCAACACAGCTGAACACACCATCCCCACTGTCAAACATGGTGGTGGCAGCATCATGGTTTGGGCCTGCTTTTCTTCAGCAGGGAGCAAAATCTACAATGGAATGGTTCAAAAATAAACATATCCAGGTGTTAGAATGGCCAAGTCAAAGTCCAGACCTGAATCCAATCGAGAATCTGTGGAATGAACTGAAAACTGCTGTTCACAAATGCTCTCCATCCAACCTCACTGAGCTCGAGCTGTTTTGCAAGGAGGAATGGGAAAAAATTTCAGTCTCTCGATGTGCAAAACTGATAGAGACATACCCCAAGCGACTTACAGCTGTAATCGCAGCAAAAGGTGGCGCTACAAAGTATTAACTTAAGGGGGCTGAATAATTTTGCACGCCCAATTTTTCAGTTTTTGATTTGTTAAAAAAGTTGAAATATCCAATAAATGTCGTTCCACTTCATGATTGTGTCCCACTTGTTGTTGATTCTTCACAAAAAAATACAGTTTTATATCTTTATGTTTGAAGCCTGAAATGTGGCAAAAGGTCGCAAAGTTCAAGGGGGCCGAATACTTTCGCAAGGCACTGTATGTTACCGTGTGTGTGCATGTTTATGCTAATGCTTGTATGTCTGTGGGCTAATATCTGGGTCATTCCCTGAGGATAAGGTCTAACCACAGTCTGCTCTCATTATCTATTTACTAAACACAGATCAGAGGATAACACACATCAGAGACTTGCGTCTGGCATTAGATTTATGCATCAAGAGTAAAGTGTGTGTGTGTGTGTGTCTCGCTCTGTCTCTGTGTGTGTAGCCTATATGTGATTTGAGGCTCTGGCCCTGTGTTGTGTTCTAATGTCCCCCCCCTCTCTCTCGGCAGGTGTCTAGTGGCTACCTTGTGGTGGTGTTTGTGTACGTGACCGAATTCACCGGCAACAAGGTGCGCACGTGGACCTCCATGCACGTGCACGCCGCCTTCGCCGTGGGCGTCATGATGGTAGCAGTCATGGGCTACCTGGTGCGGACCTGGCGGAGCTATCAGATCCTCCTCTCCACCTGCACCTCCCCCTTCCTCTTCTTCTGCTGGAAGTTCCCAGAGACGCCCTTCTACCTGATGGCTAAGGGGAGGCTCCAGGAGACCCAGGTCTTGCTGGACTCCATTGCCCGCTTCAACGGGCTGGAGCCTGGCCGCCTGAAGGCCGAGGACCTCCTGGAACCCGAGGAGGCTCTGCTGGAGAAGGAGGTGGCAGCGGGGGTAGCCCAGCCGGCAGAGCCCGAGAAGAAGCTGAGCATCCTGGACCTGTTTGGGACATGGAGGATGGGGTGGAGGACAGTGACGGTGGGGGCCGTGTGGTTCATCAGCAGCCTGGGCTACTACGTCTTCTCCCTGGGCTCTGTTAACCTGGGGGGCAACCAGTACATCAACCTCTTCCTGGCTGGTGAGACTGGGATGGGGGTGTGTGTGGGTGGGGCATATGATGTGTATGTACTGTGTTAGGGGTGATTATAGGAGTGACCACGAAGCTGTATATATTTACTTCCCTATCAAGCAAAACTGTATACATATAGTACATGTAGATGGTCATGGACAGATGGGCATTCTATACACTGAACTACAGCTGCTGAACTCTACTACTGTATATGTGGCTGATGTTGATACAGAGACAGTATGGGCTGGCTGAGGTAGCTATAGACAGACAGACAGGGAGTGTTGTGTGGTGCTGCTGCAAGCTGGTGTTGCTGCTGCTAGCTGTGGGTGCTGCTGCTAGCTGGTGTTGCTGCTGCTAGCTGGTGGTGCTGCTGGTAGCTGGTGCTGCTGCTAGTAGGTGTTGCTAATTCAGGCTCCTACAGCGACAGACAAAGGTGTGTTTATACAGACACAGCTGCTTTTGGCCTTGTAAACACAGTCTGTGCCTGGTCTGTCCCATGTTAGCCTGTTGACTATTCTGTGTTTACTATTACTATCCTACAGGAAGGATACTGGACAGAATACTGCTTTGGGCTTTAAGTTAATGTCTGGGCAGCTTTACTGTAAACAGACAACTGTTTCAAACTGGATGTGCCGTTGGATGTACACATAGTTTTAAAGTCATTACCTAATGTGTGTGTTATGAGCAACATAACTAGTTTTCTCCAGTTCTGGTTTCATTAAGGGCAGATCAGGGCCATTTCCCCAAAACATTGTAAGCACTAAGATAATCTTTCGTACATTTAGTTTCAGTGGAATTACAATTATCTTAGTGCTACAATGCTTTTGGGACCTGCCCAGGTCAGGAAGATACTATGTCTTCTTTAACCATGACTCGCTCTGTTAGACACAAAAATATCTCACTTCTGTAGATTTCTAGGCTAGGTACTTGTGGGATGTAATGAGGGCAATGAGAATACTGTAATAAGCCTTTATTGTGTTTGGAAGATATGTGTTTAAAGAAAGAGCCACAAACCCCACTTCCTGCTCAGAGTAAGCCTAGCTGTCTGTGGCCCTCTTTTTGGCTGCACTTTAGATCAATTGTGAAACTCAGAGGAAGTGCCATCTAGCAAGCTGTTTTCTCTATGCTCTTAAGTATCAAAGATTAAACAGTCTCGACACTAGGACTTTCCGTCAAATGACGGGCACTGCTGGCCCAGTTCCAGATGTCACCTCACAGAATGTCACAATGCCAGCCATGCCCGCTGCCTTGCTCTGACATCCTTTGTGATTGTCTGTTTCCAGGTGCGGTGGAGTTCCCCTCCTACCTGATTGGCTGTTATGCGATGGACCGGGTGGGCAGGAAGAGGACATGTGCCCCGGCTCTGCTGCTGGCAGGAATGGCCTGCATGCTCATCATTGTGGTGCCAAACGTATGTACAAGTAATCACGTGTGTGTGGGTGTATGGGAGGGTGTGTGAGCTAGAGAGAAATCAAAGGATTGGAGCAAGTGTGACAAATCCCTTAAAGCCACTATTATTAAAACAAAGAAAGGAGCCAAGATTATACCACAGGGTCAGCCTACCCTGACTACCTGGTCTTATTTACCCAGAGTGCACAGTGATATGAATTGCTCCATTGAGCTAATCCAATCTGTCCCGTCCGTCTTAAGTCAGTCTTGTGGTAGTGTGTGTGTTTTGACACACGCTACACATCCTCACTGCAGAATGTTTCAAACCTAATGTGACCCTGGAGAGCTGTCTGCGACAGATGGATGGGGGGGTAACCATTCAGGATTCATTTGAGTAGAAATGGCCTGTGCACAGGAGTTTACATGCCCTGACCTAAACCCTTCACCTTAAACCTATCTCTAACTGTAACCTGACCAACACTGGCCAATGTGTGTGCATGTGCGCGTGCGTGTGTGTTTTTAAGTGGTGGGATTCAACAGGTTTGTTCCAGCAGCAGCCAATAGTTTTCTGCCCTCAGCAGGGAGGGATATCCATATCTGTTACTAATGGGCCATAGCCAGGCACATACACAGATGGGCTCTATCTTTAGCCAAAGGGCCAAGAAATCAACCTGCTCCTCCAAACGCCAGTACACGGCCCTGTCCACAGCAGCCGCAGGCCACCAGAGAGAGAGAGGCCTGTTATAGTATAGTCTACTGTGGATTTGCTGCGTCATGGAAACAGCCTGAGTTATAGTACTGCAGGTGCACTAGGTCAGATTGGTTGAGCTGGAGGAGAGTTATACTGCCATACTCCAGCCCAGTGTTCATTTGGTACTATTTCTTTATTTAGTCATTTTGACTATAATACCATTAAAGTCACATTTTTGTAATTTGAATAATGATTTAGTCTAGTTATCTTAGTCACCTAACATTTTAGTCACCTAATGCCCTTTCTTTTTAGTCATCATTTTAGTCATAATTTTAGTCACATCACATTTGTATTGCCTCATTAACCTACAGAACAAATGAACCACTGACTTCCATGTTCCCAAACATACATAGCCTGGTCCTACCAACATATTTTTCTGCATAAAATCCTATCGCATGATTCTCTTCCCAGAAGAACACATTAGTCTGCAGCAGATTAAAAATCACACCCCTTGACAGGGCTCTAACATTTCCCCCTGTACCACTCTTTCAGTTGGTGGCACCAGCCCATGATATGGTCTCCCCAGTTCTCTTTAGTGGGATAATGCAACAAAAAAAGTGTTATCATTAAAATCAAATCAAGAATGTATTTTTCACATGCGCCGAATACAACAGTTGTAGACCTTACTGTGAAATGCTTACTTACAAGCCCTTAACCAACAATGCAGTTCAAGAAATCGAATCAAACAGAAAGTAACACAAGAAATGCACATAACAATAACGAGGCTATATACAGGGGGTACCGGTACTGAGTCAGTGTACAGGGATACAGGTTAGTCGAGGTAATTTGTGAAGTGTCTATGCATAGATAATGAACAGTGACTAGCAGCAGTGTAAAAACAAAGGGGGGAGTGGTCTTCTACATAAATTGTCCTGGTGGCCATTTGATTAGTTAAGGAGCCTTCTGGATCTAGACTTGGCGCTCCGGTACCACTTGCCATGTGGTAGCAGAGAGAACAGTCGATGGGTGGCTGGAGTCTTTGAACATTTTTTAGGCCTTCCTCAGTATATAGGCCCTGGATGTCAGGAAGCTTGGCCCCAGTGATGTACTGGGCTGTACGCACTAGCCTTTATTGTGCCTTGTGGTCAGATGCTGAGCAGTTGCCATACCAGGCGGTGATGCAACCGGTCAGGATGCTCTCTATGGTGCAACTGTAGAACTTTGAGGATCTGGGGACCCATGCCAAATCTTTTCAGTCTCCCGAGGGGGAAAAGTTGTTGTCGTGCCCTCTTTACAACTGTCTTGGTGTGTTTGGACCATGATAGTTTGTTTATGTGTTAATGGGGGTGTGTTTGGGACCCCTTTTCCTATAGTCCACGATCAGCTCATTTGTCTTGCTCACATTGAGGGAGAGGTTGTTGTCCTGGCACCACACTGCCAGGTCTCTGACCTCCTCCCTATAGGTTGTCTCATCGTTGTTGGTGATCAGGCCTACCACTGTTGGGTCGTCAGCAAACTTAATGATGGTTTTGGAGTCGTGCTTGTCCACTCAGTCGTGGATGAACAGGGAGTACAGGATGGGACTAAGCACGCACCCCGGAGGGGCCCCAGTGTTGAGGATCAGCGTGGCAGCGTGAGTTGTTGCCTACCCTTACCACCTGGGGGCGGCTCGTCAGGAAGTCCAGGATCCAGTTGCAGAGGGAGGTGTTTAGTCCCAGAGTCCTTAGCTTAGTGTTTAGCTTTGGGGAACTATGGTGTTGAATGCTGAGCTGTAGTCAATGAACAGCATTCTCACATAGGTGTTCCCTTTGTCCAGGTGAAAAAGGGCAGTGTGGCGTGCGATTGAGATTGCATCATCTGTGGATCTGTTGGGGCAGTATGCGAATTTGGTGGGTCATGGTTTTCTGGCACTTCACCGACGTGAGTGGTACGGGGCGGTAATCATTTAGGCAGGTTACCTTCACTTTCTTTACAAAATAAGAAAACGTGTAAAAACCGAAACAGTCCTAACTGGTGCAATACACAGAGACAGGAACAATCACCCACAAAATACCTAAAGAATATGGCTGCCTAAATATGGTTCCCACTCAGAGACAACAATAAACACCTGCCTCTGGCCTCCCGGGTGGCGCAGTGGTTAAGGGCGCTGTACTGCAGCGGCAGCTGTGCCATCAGAGTCCCTGGGTTCGCGCCCAGGCTCTGTCGTAACTGGCCCGACCGGGAGGTCCGTGGGGCGACGCACAATTGGCCTAGCGTCGTCCGGGTTAGGGAGGGATTGGTCGGTAGGGATCTCCTTGTGGCGGGCAGGGCGCAGTGCGCGCTAACCAAGGTTGCCAGGTGCACGGTGTAGCCTCCGACACATTGGTGCGGCTGGCTTCCGGGTTGGATGCGCGCTGTGTTAAGAAGCAGTACGGCTGGTTGGGTTGTGTATCGGAGGACGCAGCCTTCGTCTCTCCCGAGCCCGTACGGGAGTTGTAGCAATGAGACAAGATAGTAGCTACTACAACAATTGGATACCACGAAAAAGGGGTAAAATTATTATTTTTTTTAAATAATTAAAAAACACCTGCCTCTGATTGAGAACCACTGCAGGCAACCATAGACTTAATAGAACACTCAACTGAACACAACCCCATAGACTACAAAACCCCTAGACAAAACAAGACACATAAATCACCCATGTCACACCCTGGTCTAACCAACATAATAAAGAAAACACAGAATACTAAGGCCAGGGCGTGACACTGATAGGCTAATTGACATAATTTGAGTCAATTGGAGGTGTCCCTGTTGATGGATTTCAAGGCCTACCTTCAAACTCAGTGCCTCTTTGCTTGACATCATGGAAAAATCAAAAGAAATTAGCCAAGACCTCGGACAAAAAAATTGTAGACCTCCACAAGTCTGGTTCATCCTTGGGAGCAATTTCCAAACGTCTGAAGGTACCACGTTCATCTGTAAAAACAATAGTACGCAAGTATAAACACCATGGGACCATGCAGCCGTCATATCACTCAGGAAGGAGACGCGATCTGTCTCCTAGAGATAAACATACTTTGGTGCGAAAGGTGCAAATCAATCCCAGAACATCAACAAAGGACCTTGCGAAGATTCTGGAAGAAACAGGTACAAAAGTATCTATATCCACAGTAAAATGAGTCCTATATCAACATAACCTGAAATGCCCCTCAGCAAGGAAGAAGCCACTGCTCCAAAACCGCCATTAAAAAAAGCCAGACTACGGTTTGCAACTGCACATGGGGACAAAGTTCCTACTTTTTGGAGAAATGTCCTCTGATCTGATGAAACAAAAATAGAACTGTTTGGCCATAATGACCATCGTTATGTTTGGAGAAAAAAGGAGAAAAACTTCCGACTTCAACTGTGTGTGTGTATATTAATATATATAGTGGATATATTGCGATGATACTCTTTCAGTGCATGAGCAGATAGCTCAGCCAGGGAGGGATGCCAAAGACCGAGAGGAGTGAGGAAGAGGAGGAGAGAAAGAGGGGAGGTGTGGTGTGGTGGGAACAAACTGAATTTCCTCCTTCACTGGGAGAAAAGCAAACTTTTTTTTTTTAAAGATCACACTACTATTTCTCAGTTTAAAGATCATAGCTTATTTCCTCAGGTTGAAATTATGTATTCCAGCTCTAACTAGTTAACTGAATCAGGGCTAAGTTAATGCGTTAGTGTCTGTGATGTGATTGGCTGAGTAATCAGGAAACAGATGTTTGGAATTGTTTACAGTCTTATTGATTGCTCTCTTCTTGCTCTCTATTGCTCACTCTCTGTCTATCTTCCTCCACTCTCTTTCTCTGGTACTTCCTGTCTCCCCTCCATCTCCTTTGTTCTCCTTCTTTTTGTTCTTCAGGACATCGAGGTGTTAGCCATCTTCCTCAGTATGACAGGGAAGTTTGCTATTGCCATCGCCTTTGGCCTCATCTACTTGTACACCTGTGAGCTTTACCCAACCATCATCAGGTAGAGTAAACACTGTGAGCTCCACCCAACAATCATCAGGTACAGACAGGACACACTGTGGGCTCCACCCAACAATCATGAGGTACAGACAGGACACACTGTGGGCTCCACCCAACAATCATGAGGTACAGACAGGACACACTGTGAGCTCCACCCAACCATCATCAGGTACAGACAGGACACACTGTGAGCTTTACCCAACCATCATCAGGTACAGACAGGACACATTGAGCTCTATCCAACCATCATCAGGTACAGACAGGACACACTGTGAGCTCTACCCAACCATCATCAGGTACAGACAGGACACACTGTGAGCTCTATCCCCAACCATCATCAGGTACAGACAGGACACAATGTGAGATTATTCTATCCAACATACTTAATGTATCCTGACAGATGCTATCAATTGTATTAAAGTGTGTTCTCCCCTCAGGTCCCTGGCGGTGGGCAGTGGCAGTATGATGTGTCGTGTGGGCAGTGTGGTGGCTCCTTTCTGTGTCTACCTGGCTGACATTTGGCAATTCCTACCACAGGTAAACAACAGATACAGATAGAAGCATATATTATGATAACATGCCCTTACACATTTTTCTTCTTCAACTAACTCAATTTCATTTTCTCCTGTCTTTCCTCTCCCATAGCTTATTGTGGGGATCCTGGCAATTATAATAGGTGTTCTGACCCTTTGGTTACCAGAGACCCTGGGTGAGCCCCTGACCAGCACCATGGAGGAAGCTGAGGCCCTAGGCAGGAAGAAGAACCCCGAGGAGGACAAGAAAGACCCTGAGGAAGGGATGGAGATGAACTTGAACCAGAGCAACTAGCTGGACGTCAAGACTTGAGGGACACACCTCTCCACCAACCAGAGAGAAGGAGTGGTCCACGAAAACAGAGAGCGGGAGAGGGAGAGACTCTGACTACTGTAAACGGTGCCAAGAAACCAACAAAAACCAACAACTTCTAAATTAGAACATTTATAATAAAGTATTTTTTGACATTTTGTTCTGCAAAGTGACCCATTTCAGAGCTGGTATCCTCTGGTTGAGCCAGCCAACTTCCGAGTGCCTTGGCTGCAGCTGTTTACATAGAGACAGAGGGAAGTGAAGTTTATTCATCACATCTTAGTCTCCTGATGACAGCCACATGAAAATGAGCCTCATGATCGGCATTGACGTAATGTGTGCCTTCCAATCACATTAACCAATGAATTTACACATAGCAAGATAATCTTAAGTGCTGTGTGTGCGCTGTGTGTGTGCGCAAGAGATCAAGAGAGAGTGTGCATGTGAAATGTGATATTTCACTGACTGAGACTGTGCTGTAGGGCTTGATTCAATTCGATCCGCTTTAGCCAACGGCGGTATCAGAGGTGGAACTGTGTTAGTGCTGTCAAATCCACAAGTTGCTCCAGGCATTATCGGAGATACTTTTGAGAAGATGGGAAGCAATGAGAGCTCTCCTTCAAGGAGTGAATCGGAGTCATTTGGGCACTTGCTCAAAAACATTAGCAAGAAGTACAACACTCAAATCTTTTTTCCGATATGTGTGATAATTAACTTCTGTAATATTGTATAGCTTTGGCATCGTGACATGACGTACCTGTGAGGAAAATAGGCACGTTTCTCGGCTCTGACTGGGAAGGAATTTTGTGACGATTAGCTTAGCAACGGCTTGAATCAACAACATTAACGCGATTGGTCAACAGTATGCTGGGTAGGGTGTTGTACGTTTCTCCATTCATTGACCAATGGGATTGCTTTCTCCTCCTTTCTCCAATATCTCTGGTATTATGCCTAAAGCGGATATTGCCACTGGCTGCACAGAGTCACATTAACATAAATCCCATGCATCCTTGTTTACAAGTTGGAACGGTGGAATGTGAGATGTAATCTAGCCTACACCTAGATTAGGTTGATACACATCCTCATGATTTACTTTAACGATTCTTCCATTTGAACATATATAGCCTACACTTTCTTGTTCGGAACTTATAACTTGAGTGGGGTGGGTGTGGATCTCTGACACTTCCAAAACGTCCGCAATGTGAGTGACTGCTATCGCCGGTCAATGCTGACCTGATTGAATCTAGGCCTTGGTTTCCTCTAGTCAACCCGATAATCATGTAGTGTAGCTGTTTTTGCTTATGTGTTACAGCCGATGCTGTTGTTATGTCATTTTTATCTGAAGTCCTTACAAACAGACACACACACGTTTGTTTTACTATCCTTGTGAGGACTTCTGGTCCCCGCAAGGATAGTAAAACCAAACGCACAGGGAAAAGTGCATAGTGCACGTGTTTCCTAGACGTGCGTACTTTATATTGAATCTGAGCTCATTCAGGATCTCACTGTGATACTATGCCTATATTTTTTACTCTATAGATTTGCGGGATGTTTTCTTACATTTAAGTGTAATCATGGTCAAACCATTTAAATCATCCTTATCATTATATATTATATGTGTGTGTGTGCGCGCACGTGTGTACTCGTGCATATGCTTCTTTGTGCGTGTTGGGATGCGATGGACTACCTAAAAGAAGTAAGGGATTGATTCAATCCGTAGAGCTGAAGACCCGCACTACAGCGCAACAGAAATTTAAAGGCAATGTTCCAGCGTTCGCATAGACTGCATTCATAGTAACTCAATCGAAAATTACCTTTAAATTTCAGTCGCGCTACAGCTCTGATCTTCAGGCTTACAGATTGAATCACGTGTGCGCATGTGACCGTGACTGTAAATTAAGCAAGCTACATTCTAGTCTCCCGTCCAGAAATGTATCAAAGAGACTTTTCTGTGTTGGGAGTATAGGTGCTGGATGAAATGAAGAAAGACATTGCTGTAATTTATATAACAAACAATGGATTTTGTTAATGCTTTTAAAAAAACTTTCTTACTCTTTTAACCTTTTACTGCAGTTGGCTAAATCAATGTCTCACAGAGGGGTTTTTGGTAGTCTTAAACAAATATACTTTCAAACAAAAGTATACACCTCACACACGTGGTTGTGGACTTAATAAAAAGACACATGTACCATGTCAGGTACGGAGTTGAAATGTATTCCATTTGGATTTTGAATCCCAATATTACACTTTATATACATTGCAGAAGACTGAAATATAACAAAACTGTTTGACACAGAAACACCATATTTTCAGTGGGTTTCTTTAGCTAATGTTTATTAAGTAACATTCCACCCATGAGGCCACTAGGTCATTTGACTGCAGGAAAGGGGTACCATGATGTTTTTGACTAACTATGTGAGAATGAACCCTAGGATTGAAATATAGGCTTTAAAATCATTGTTAAGCAATACTCTATTGTTACGGTGAGTGAATGAGGACCCAAAAGCGAACTAACTTAAACAGAGCTTCTTTAATAACCAAACTGTGGTAGGCTCAGATAGACCGGCAGATTCCGACAGGACAGGACAAGGTTACAGCAAACATGACGATAGTCTGGCTCAGGCATGAAACACAACAAACAAGAATCCGACAAGGACAGGAACAAAAACAGAGAGAGATATAGGAACCTAATCAGAGGGAAAAAGGGAACAGGTGGGAAACGGGGTGAATGGGTAGTTAGGAGGAGACAAGGCACAGCTGGGGGAAAGAGGGGGAGAAAAGGTAACCTAACAACGACCAGCAGAGGGAGACAGGGTGAAGGGAAAGGACAGAAACACACAACATGACAATACATGACAGTACCCCCCCACTCACCGAGCGCCTCCTGGCGCACTCGAGGAGGAAACCTGGCGGCAACGGAGGAAATCCTCGATCAGCGCACGGTCCAGCACGTCCCGAGAGGGAACCCAACTCCTCTCCTCAGGACCGTACCCCTCCCAATCAACGAGGTACTGGTGACCACGGCCCCGAGGACGCATGTCCAAAATCCTGCGGACCCTGTAGATGGGTGCGCCCTCGACAAGGATGGGGGGGGGGGGGGGGAAGACGAGCGGGGGCGCGAAGAACGGGCTTAACACAGGAGACATGGAAGACCGGGTGGACGCGACGAAGATATCGCGGAAGAAGAAGTCGAACTGCGACAGGATTAATGACCCGAGAAATACGGAACGGACCAATGAACCGCGGGGTCAACTTGCGAGAAGCCGTCTTAAGGGGAAGGTTCTGAGTGGAGAGCCAAACTCTCTGACCGCGACAATATCTAGGACTCTTAGTTCTACGCTTATTAGCAGCCCTCACAGTCTGCGTCCTATAACGGCAAAGTGCAGACCTGACCCTCTTCCAGGTGCGCTCGCAACGTTGGACAAAAGCCTGAGCGGAGGGGACGCTGGACTCGGCGAACTGAGATGAGAACAGCGGAGGCTGGTACCCGAGGCTACTCTGAAAAGGAGATAGCCCGGTCGCAGACGAAGGAAGCGAGTTGTGGGCGTATTCTGCCCAGGGGAGCTGTTCTGACCAAGACGCAGGGTTGCGAAAAGAAAGACTGCGTAAGATGCGACCAATAGTCTGATTGGCCCGTTCTGCTTGACCGTTAGACTGGGGGTGAAAGCCGGAAGAGAGACTGACGGAAGCCCCAATCAAACGGCAAAACCCCTCCAAAATTGAGACGTGAATTGCGGACCTCTGTCCGAAACGACGTCTGACGGAAGGCCATGAATTCTGAAAACATTCTCGATGATGATTTGTGCCGTCTCTTTAGCAGAAGGAAGCTTAGCAAGGGGAATGAAATGAGCCGCCTTAGAGAACCTATCGACAACCGTAAGAATAACAGTCTTCCCCGCTGACGAAGGCAGTCCGGTGACAAAATCTAAGGCGATGTGAGACCACGGTCGAGAGGGAATGGGAAGCGGCCTGAGACGGCCGGCAGGAGGGGAGTTACCGGACTTAGTCTGCGCGCAGACCGAACAAGCAGCCACGAAACGACGCGTGTCATGCTCCCGGGTGGGCCACCAAAAACGCTGGCGAATGGAAGCAAGCGTACCCCGAACGCCAGGGTGGCCGGCTAACTTGGCAGAGTGAGCCCACTGAAGAACGGCCAGACGAGTAGGAACGGGAACGAAAAGAAGGTTCCTAGGACAAGCGCGCGGCGACGGAGTGTGAGTGAGCGCTTGCTTTACCTGCCTCTCAATTCCCCAGACAGTCAACCCGACAACACGCCCCTCAGGGAGAATCCCCTCGGGGTCAGTGGAGGCTACTGAAGAACTGAAGAGACGAGATAAAGCATCAGGCTTGGTGTTCTTAGAGCCCGGACGATAAGAAATCACGAACTCGAAACGAGCGAAAAACAGCGCCCAACGCGCCTGACGCGCATTAAGTCGTTTGGCAGAACGGATGTACTCAAGGTTCCTATGGTCAGTCCAAACGACAAAAGGAACGGTCGCCCCCTCCAACCACTGTCGCCATTCGCCTAGGGCTAACCGGATGGCGAGCAGTTCGCGGTTTCCCACATCATAGTTACGTTCCGACGGCGACAGGCGATGAGAAAAATACGCGCATGGGTGGACCTTGTCGTCAGAGAGGGAGCGCTGAGAAAGAATGGCTCCCACGCCCACCTCTGACGCGTCAACCTCGACAACGAACTGTCTAGAGACGTCAGGTGTAACAAGGATAGGAGCGGATGTAAAACGATTCTTGAGGAGATCAAAAGCTCCCTGGGCGGAAACGGACCACTTAAAGCACGTCTTGACAGAAGTAAGGGCTGTGAGAGGAGCTGCCACCTGACCGAAATTACGGATGAAACGACGATAGAAGTTCGCGAAGCCGAGAAAGCGCTGCAGCTCGACGCGTGACTTAGGGGCGGGCCAATCAATGACAGCTTGGACCTTAGCGGGATCCATCTTAATGCCTTCAGCGGAAATAACAGAACCGAGAAATGTGACGGAGGAGGCATGAAAAGTGCACTTCTCAGCCTTCACAAAAAGACAATTCTCTAAAAGGCGCTGGAGGACACGTCGAACGTGCTGAAGATGAATCTGGAGTGACGGTGAAAAAATCAGGATATCGTCAAGGTAAACGAAAACAAAGATGTTCAGCATGTCTCTCAGGACATCATTGACTAATGCCTGAAAGATAGCTGGAGCGTTAGCGAGGCCGAAAGGAAGAACCCGGTATTCAAAGTGCCCTAACGGAGTGTTAAACGCCGTCTTCCACTCGTCCCCCTCCCTGATGCGCACGAGATGGTAAGCGTTACGAAGGTCCAACTTAGTGAAAAACCTGGCTCCCTGCAGGATCTCGAAGGCTGAAGACATAAGAGGAAGCGGATAACGATTCTTAACTGTTATGTCATTCAGCCCTCGATAATCTATGCAGGGGCGCAGAGACCCGTCCTTCTTCTTGACAAAAAAACCCCCCGCTCCGGCGGGAGAGGAGGAGGGGACTATGGTACCGGCGTCAAGAGCTACAGACAAATAATCCTCGAGAGCCTTACGTTCGGGAGCCGACAGAGAGTATAGTCTACCCCGGGGGGGAGTGGTTCCCGGAAGGAGATCAATACTACAATCATACGACCGGTGTGGAGGAAGAGAGGTGGCCCTGGACCGACTGAACACCGTGCGCAGATCGTGATATTCCTCCGGCACCCCTGTCAAATCACCAGGCTCCTCCTGTGAAGAAGAGACAGAGGAAACAGGAGGGATAGCAGACATTAAACATTTCACATGACAAGAGACGTTCCAGGAGAGGATAGAATTACTAGACCAATTAATGGAAGGATTATGACAAACTAGCCAGGGATGGCCCAAAACAACAGGTGTAAAAGGTGAACGAAAAATCAAAAAAGAAATGGTTTCGCTATGATTACCAGAAACAGTGAGGGTTAAAGGTAGCGTCTCACGCTGAATCCTGGGGAGAGGACTACCATCCAGGGCGAACAAGGCCGTGGACTCCCTTAACTGTCTGAGAGGAATGTCATGTTCCCGAGCCCAGGTCTCGTCCATAAAACAGCCCTCGGCCCCAGAGTCTATTAAGGCACTGCAGGAAGCTGACGAACCGGTCCAGCGTAGATGGACCGACAAGGTAGTGCAGGATCTTGAAGGAGAGACAGGAGTAGTAGCGCTCACCAGTAGCCCTCCGCTTACTGATGAGCTCTGGCTTTTACTGGACATGAAGTGACAAAATGGCCAGCAGAACCGCAATAGAGACAGAGGCGGTTGGTGATTCTCCGTTCCCTCTCCTTAGTCGAGATGCGGATACCTCCCAGCTGCATAGGCTCAGCTCCCGAGCCGGCAGAGGAAGATGGTAGTGATGCGGAGAGGGGGGCAACGGAGAACGCGAGCTCCTTTCCACGAGCTCGGTGACGAAGATCAACCCGTCGCTCAATGCGAATAGCGAGTTCAATCAAGGAATCCACGCTGGAAGGAACCTCCCGGGAGAGAATCTCATCCTTTACCTCTGCGCGGAGACCCTCCAGAAGACGAGCGAGCAAAGCCGGCTCGTTCCAGCCACTGGAGGCAGCAAGAGTGCGAAACTCAATAGAGTAGTCAGTTATGGATCGATTGCCTTGACATAGGGAAGACAGGGCCCTGGAAGCCTCCTCCCCAAAAACAGATCGATCAAAAACCCGTATCATCTCCTCCTTAAAGTCCTGATACTGGTTAGTACACTCAGCCCTTGCCTCCCAGATTGCCGTGCCCCACTCACGAGCCCGTCCAGTAAGGAGAGATATGACGTAGGCGACACGAGCAGTGCTCCTGGCGTAAGTGTTGGGCTGGAGAGAAAACACAATATCACACTGGGTGAGGAACGAGCGGCATTCAGTGGGCTCCCCAGAGTAACACGGCGGGTTATTGATTCTGGGCTCCGGAGATTCGAAAGCCCTGGAAGTGGCCGGTGGATCGAGGCGGAGATGGTGAACCTGTTCTGTGAGGTTGGAGACTTGGGTGGCCAGGGTCTCAACGGCATGTCGAGCAGCAGACAATTCCTGCTCGTGTCTGCCTAGCATTGCTCCCTGGATCTCGACGGCTGAGTGGAGAGGATCCGAAGTCGCTGGGTCCATTCTTGGTCGGATTCTTCTGTTACGGTGAGTGAATGAGGACCCAAAAGCGAACTAACTTAAACAGAGCTTCTTTAATAACCAAACTGTGGTAGGCTCAGATAGACCGGCAGATTCCGACAGGACAGGACAAGGTTACAGCAAACATGACGATAGTCTGGCTCAGGCATGAAACACAACAAACAAGAATCCGACAAGGACAGGAACAAAAACAGAGAGAGATATAGGAACCTAATCAGAGGGAAAAAGGGAACAGGTGGGAAACGGGGTGAATGGGTAGTTAGGAGGAGACAAGGCACAGCTGGGGGAAAGAGGGGGAGAAAATGTAACCTAACAACGACCAGCAGAGGGAGACAGGGTGAAGGGAAAGGACAGAAACACACAACATGACAATACATGACACTCTATTGTACATTTTAGCATTTCTTAGCAAACTACAAAATATACAAAACACAACGTAATGAAAGCAACTAATGCAACTTTCAGGTAATGTTTTTTGAATCATTGAATTGATCCTTAATGTGTTTGTTTTTTGTACAGAAGTGTTACATGTTAATATTCTTATTTTTCATTTAAAGGAAATATAAAAGGAGATCCATTCTTGCCTTTCTCCTAATTAATGTACAGTGGGGCAAAAAAGTATTTAGTCAGCCACCAATTGTGCATGTTCTCCCACTTAAAAAGATGAGAGAGGCCTGTAATTTTCATCATAGGTACACGTCAACTATGACAGACAAAACGAGAAGAAAAATCCAGAAAATCACATTGTAGGATTTTTAATGAATTTATTTGCAAATTATGGTGGAAAATAAGTATTTGGTCACCTACAAACAAGCAAGATTTTTGTAACTTCTTCTTTAAGAGGCTCCTCTGTCCTCCACTCGTTACCTGTATTAATGGCACCTGTTTGAACTTGTTATCAGTATAAAAGACACCTGTCCACAACCTCAAACAGTCACACTCCAAACTCCACTATGGCTAAGACCAAAGAGCTGTCAAAGGACACCAGAAACAAAATTGTAGACCTGCACCAGGCTGGGAAGACTGAATCTGCAATAGGTAAGCAGCTTGGTTTGAAGAAATCAACTGTGGGAGCAATTATTAGGAAATGGAAGACATACAAGACCACTGATAATCTCCCTCGATCTGGGGCTCCACGCAAGATCTCACCCCGTGAGTGGCTTCGTAAGAAGCATTTCAAGGTCCTGGAGTGGCCTAGCCAGTCTCCAGATCTCAACCCCATAGAAAATCTTTGGAGGGAGTTGAAAGTCCGTGTTGCCCAGCAACAGCCCCAAAACATCACTGCTCTAGAGGAGATCTGCATGGAGGAATGGGCCAAAATACCAGCAACAGTGTGTGAAAACCTTGTGAAGATTTTTTTTTCTAATTTTGTCTGTCATAATTGAAGTGTACCTATGATGAAAATTACAGGCCTCTCTCAACTTTTTTAAGTGGGAGAACTTGCACAATTGGTGGCTGACTAAATAATTTTTTGACCCACTGTATGTAGGTTTTTAGCCTTCTTAATGTATGCATTAAGCCTTTATAAAGTCTGTACATGATTAAAACAGAAAGCTCCTTTCCCCAGCACTGTTGCTGCGGTCATCAAAACAAAATGTTCCACGTTTAACAGAATCAGCATTTGGCCTGGGACAGCCAAGAGATGAAATAATCATCCAAAAGTATCTAAAATTAATTGCGAAGCTCAACAAAGTCACTTATAGATGAGTTGAATATGATGTGCAAAAAATGCTAATATCGGTAATATCTCTTGAATGGGATTTGTGCCTCAATTGCTAAAACCTTTGCATTTGGAACCAGTGCCAGGGAAACTCAACCAAATCATGAATTGCTGTCTATAGATTGCTTACAGCGTAAGGAAACAATGTGTCATTTTGTAATTTAGGTGAACTATCCCTTTAAGGATCATGCTGCTGGAATGTCTACCACTGGACATTCCAAAACATTTACAAAGTATTTATAAAGCATAAATAGTGCTCCCTTTAGATTAATGACTGGGAAAGACTACTTCAGTAAATTGTTTATAAATGTGGGAGTAATTAACCATTAACACAATTTATTATTTATTATAGACCGTTGAAACAAAGTGTTACTTTTCTGAGGAAGTGTGATGAGCTGATGCATGGGCCCCCGAGGGGAGAGAGAGAAATGTGTGAGTAGGAGTATGTAGCAGAAATAGCAGCAACAGACGGAAGTCAGGCTAGCAGTTTGATCTACAGCCTACTGATACACACACGACACACACCCATGAACACACGGACACAAACACACGCACACAGGTGTACCTAAAATAGTTGTTCTGCTAACCCAGCAACAGGAATAGTTTGGTCCCATGTCTGACAGTTTTAAGGTTCATTTCCTGTATAACTACACATTTTGCAAGAGGAGTAGAGAAAATGTTGCAGCTGTAAAGTTCTGTATTTCTACACATTTTGCCATGGGGACGAGAGAAGTTTAGCAATTTTCAAATTCATATTCTACTCAAAGAGAAACATTTCTTGCATTTCTACCCATTTTGCCACGGGGTGGAGAGAAACGTTGTTATGTTTTAAAGCTGATTTTCCTTCAATTCTACACATTTTGCCAAGATTTATGCCACGTTAAAAATGTCTACATTGGACCTTTATCTCAATATCAAACCATTCTGGGTAATAATTAAGTACCTTATTGTGATTGTCTTCAATTAAAATGCAAAGAGCAATTTTTCAAGCATGAATTTTGCGGCTCGCGGGTGATTGTGTTTTGGCACCCCAAGTTTTCGTCAGCAAATGTATTTTATATATAAAAAACATTTTCCCTGAGGTGCCATAGCGGGAGTTGAAGACTTGGGTGACCTGTCAGTCAAGCTGTGACATGGAGATACCATCACCTGCTGGTCAGTTTGGGAGCTACATTCAAGTACATCGATGAGAATGCAATTTCTCTGTGGGCCAAACCCTTGAATAGCTTGACAACTGTATTCATGTTCAAATTCACAACATAACATACATAGGCATTTCATTATTAAGTCCTTTAGGAAATAATGTCTGGAGGGTGAAAATCCAAAAATATTATATTTTACTAAGAGTATTATCAATATCACCTCCCCTGTCTAATATCTTAACTTTCTCTATACCATATAATCTAAAGGTAGAAATGCCATGCTTTATGTAATTAAAATGTAATGCGACTGGATAATCCCTGTCGTTGCTCCTGATTTAACGTTTATGTTCCCTGATTCTCTGTTTGAGAGAACGAGAGGTTTTTACCTACACAGCACAGCCCTCATGGACATGTAATAATGTTAATAACATGGGTGGTGGAACACGTAATAATGTCATTTATTTGGAACCGTTTTCCTGTATGTGGGTGGCAGAAATATTCACACTTCATCATGTTGTTGCACTGTGCGCATCCTCTGCATTTATAGTTACCATTTGGTAGAGGGCGTAAAAGGGTCTGGCTGATTTTATTTTGTGGCTGGCAGTTGGCATGAACCAATTTATCGAGTAAATTGCGACGTCTCATATACACAATAAGTGGTGGATTTTTAAATTCAGCCGGCAAAGCTGGGTCCGATGATAAAATATGCCAGTGTTTCTTGACGGCATCTCCCACTTTTCGCGAGTTCAAAGTATATGTGCTTGTAAACATTACAGAGAGTTCTTTAGCTTTAGCGGGTCTTTTTTGTAGCAGTTCATCTCGTGTTTTTCCCAATGCCAAATGAAGAACTTCATCCACACATTGTGGCGAATAGCCTCTTCTTAGAAACCTAATGCGCATCCCCGCTGCTTTTTCTAGATAATCCTCTGTGGAGTGGCAGTCTGAAAAACTGTCTTCTTGGAAGTCCTCTTTTTAATGGCTCAGGATGGAAGCTGTTCCCCTGTAATAGAGTATTTCTGTCCGTTTATTTTCTATTCAGAGTTGTAAACAGGGTTCCATTTGATTTCTCAATCCACATAGAGGTAATGAACACGCTGAGCGTCACATTCAATAGTGAATTTGAGATTGGAGTCAATGTCACTGAGTAGTGCCATAAAATCTGACAGCTCTTATTAAAAAATTGATTTTCGTTTTCATTATTAACAAAACGTTCTTCGAAAATACCCATATGATACCTATATGAGGTTAGCATAACTCGGAGCAAATGTGGAGCCCATCGATGTTCCATTCGTTTGGAGGTAATATTCATCATCAAACCTGAAATAGTTCTACGTCAAAACATATTCAGCCAGCTCTAGAATAAGGTGTGATGGTGGATTAGTATCTGTTTCCCAAATAGTGAGCTAGGGCTGCCCCCCCCACCCCCCTCTCGAAATAGACTCTCGAAATCTATTTTTTTTTTGTGACCAAAATACAGTCTTCTGTTAAGTCTTCTGTGATGAGATCTTGTTTATGAAGTCTATAGAGTATTTTACATATGATGGCAATGCTTGCACATGAGTTTTAATAAAAGAGTCGACAACGGCTCTAGCATTGAGCCTATTCCTGCAACCACTGGTCTGCCTGGATAATTGGCTTGTGTTTTAGGTTTGTGTAATTTCGGTCAAATGTACAAGCATGGACGTATGCAGCAAAGGTATTCATATTCAGGTTTTGAGATGAGGTGGTTTAATAGGGTTCCAGATTAGAGCATATTTACCTTTGGAACACCTGTGTGGCATCAACACTCAGTTTTCTATAGAAACGTTCATTGCTAACGAAAGACCTACCGAGCAAGTTATGTCCTCATTGTGGTTTTACAGACGTGTTTAATACGTTTTATGTACACACTTTATTCGTATATTTACGAAATGCATATTGTTATATTTGGTAGCACTTATTATTTGTTTTTTTCCTTCGCCTCGAATCCCTTTCGATGCGTGGAACGGATGTGGGTGGTGCTAGGTCTACATTATTATATATATATTTTTACCTTTATTTAACTAGGAAAGTCAGTTAAGAACAAATTGTTATTTTCAATGACGGCATAGGAACAGTGGGTTAACTGCCTGTTCAGGGGCAGAACGACAGATTTGTACCTTGTCAGCTCGGGGATTTGAATTTGCAACCTTCCGGTTACTAGCCCATACATACGGGTGCTATTTTTTTTTTTTACTCACAAGAGCTCTGACGATGGCCGTGAGACCGATACTTAAACTTATTAAAGATCAGTGACACTATCAAGAGCAGTGTGCGGTTTCCTTTTTCCTTCATCTTGTTCAACTGTTACCAAGCACCTACAAAAAATATTGCTCAGATGTGCGAGTGCCTTTTGAATTAAGAATATAAAACATATTGATTTTTCGGTTACATGAGATAACATATGTGTTATTTCATAGTTTTGATGTCTTCACTATTATTCTACATTGTAGAAAATAGTAAAACCAATGAAAAACCCTTGAATGAGTAGGTGTCCAAACTTTTGACCGGTACTGTACGTTTTTTATTTCCTTGTCTCCGCATTGTCTCCCTCTTTGCTACAGGCTACGAGACAGTTCGTAACACAATTTATAGATAAAATAAGTAGCATATTAATTTTAAATGTGAGCATGCTTTCCTCCTCCGACAAAACAAAAGCTGACTCAAAGGGGGTTTGAAAACTCTTCCGCGAATGACTCTGGTAGGATACACATGATTATTCTCAATGAAAGGTGGCTATCGAGGATGGGAGGACATGCTTCCATTCGCCTATTAAACGAATTGACATCCCTTCACCACTTATCGGTTTCCGGGTCACGTAGGAGAGAGGACAGAGAAGAGCGGGTGGAGGACATACTTTTTCCCAAATTACGTCTGGTGGAGGAGTAAGCTTCCAACTCCACAACGGCGATAATGGCTGTTATCATCAGTCAGTCTCAATGGAAACTGAGTGTTCTGACATAAACCTTCCCTTCCAGCCAGATTTGATCATTGCTCAATGGTTGAATTATCTATTTCTGTGGTAACAAACCAGCTGTTGGGGTCTTGGTTGTCCTCTTCCTGGGTCTCTAGGGTGTTGTGAACTGGGGCTTTCTCTCTTAGAAGGAGGCCTAGTGTTCAGGGGGTAGGGAGACACTTGAGGCCAATGTTCTTGTTCATCAGGTGGAACTGGAACAGCACTTACATGAATAACCTAGTACTTGTTTATCAGGTTGTTAGCACATAACAGACTGCATTTCTTTCATGGATTCAGAGCTAGGTGGGTAAATGTACAATTAATGTATCCTCTTGGATTGGAAAACAATAGGCATGCACTGCTTTATTGTATAAAAAATAATTGTGAGGAAGCACAGACAGCAACTGCAATTGTTAGGTTTTTATTTAGAAAACTGTCTGGGGAGAATGAAATGAATGGATTCCATTTATTGTAAAACAGTTCAACCATTTCTTTAAAATGTTCATATCATTTTATTGGGGATATAAGATGATATTTTACTCATCTTTAGATACTATGAATAGCTTGATTGTACAACTTATTTCAACGTTGTAAGAAACCTTTTTCCTGAGAATCCTTTCTGGAATGAAAATGGATACATAATAATAAATTAAACTTTTTAAAAGAAAATCCACGCCGAAGGCAATGACAGTACAATGACTATGGCTTACAGATGTGGTCAAATATATTGGCACCCTTGCCCTTTTTTAATTGAGTGCAATGGAGCATTTAAAACGGGTTGAATTGCTCTTTTTACCCCGTAGGCACCTGGAACTTTCCACAGGTGAGATAAATTGCACAGTAAACCAGAATAAGAAACACATTCATTTGAATGGTGAATCACTTAGTCAAGGCCATTTTTGACTTTGAAGTGAAAAGTCTTCATTTCAGTTTGGATTTGTTACTTTCTTCTTGGTCCTGTGGTTGTAAATCAAACAGATACACATTGATATTTTTTTCCAAATCTACTTATTTTAGAAGAAATAGTGAGGGTGCCAATATATTTGAACGCAACTATAGGTAAGACTGCCAGGTAGGTGGTTGTGGCCATTTTCTTCTCTGGGTGTTGAGTTATCAGTAAATGGCCAAAGTACAACACCATGGCTGCTCTATGAAATACTGTAGCACTGAGAGTCAGGGGAGAGTTTAGAAACAGAGTTGTGGATTTAGACATTACAGTAACCAACAAGCCGAGGTTGAACAATCTCAAATAAGACTAAGTGCAGACTGTGAACACATTGTCATTTCATTTGGTGAGTTCAGGTAAAGCGTTGGATTAAAATGTTTCATCCTTCAGATTTATCTTTGAAAGAATCTTTTTATTAGATTTTTGTTGTTGTTGAAGGATGTCAAACATCAATGGTCGGTCTAATGGAGATGTCAACATTTGAGGAAAAACACATTTTCACCAACCAACATCATACATTTCTTAATATTTCCCAAGTTATGTACCAAAATATTCAACCTTTCTTCATACATTATCAGTTTGACAAATGTTGTTGTCAAATCCAATCGTAGACACACAGTTGGAATTCTTTGAATTCATAGTTGGGTGCTCTTCCTGCCATTTGACCCTCTCATCATATCAACATCTATTAAACAAAGTAAACTGATTCTGTTATGCATAGACACTATCACATTTGGGCTAAACCAAGTCACCCCGCCCCCTCCCACTGTGAGCAGAGCATCCTCCCAAACAGGGTTTCTAGGAACAGAAGGTGTCTGACCCCACTTGGTTAGGTTTGGCACTTAGAGAAGTTTAAGACTATGACATACCATTTGACGGGTTGGCACTCTGAATAACACTTTGAAAACAAGGGCCCTTAAAACAGGCAGAGTGTGAGGGAGAGAGAGAAAATAAGGCCCCTTAAAGCAGGCAGAGTGTGAGGGAGAGAGAGAAAATAAGGGCCCTTAAAGCAGGCAGAGTGTGAGGGAGAGAGAGAAAATAAGGGCCCTTAAAGCAGGCAGAGTGTGAGGGAGAGAGAGAAAATAAGGCCCCTTAAAGCAGGCAGAGTGTGAGGGAGAGAGAGAAAATAAGGGCCCTTAAAGCAGGCAGAGTGTGAGGGAGAGAGAGAAAATAAGGGCCCTTAAAGCAGGCAGAGTGTGAGGGAGAGAGAGAAAATAAGGGCCCTTAAAGCAGGCAGAGTGTGAGGGAGAGAGAGAAAATAAGGGCCCTTAAAGCAGGCAGAGTGTGAGGGAGAGAGAGAAAATAAGGGCCCTTAAAGCAGGCAGAGTGTGAGGGAGAGAGAGAAAATAAGGGCCCTTAAAGCAGGCAGAGTGTGAGGGAGAGAGAGAAAATAAGAGGAAAATAAAGGGAGAAAAGGAGGCTGGGAGAGACAGGGAGAGACAGAGTGGTCAAGCACTAAAAGTAGACCTGTTACACACAACCCCTCCAATTTCATCATCCCCGTCTCTTCCCTGCTCTCTCACTCCTCAACACGCTCCTTCACCCCCATCATCCCTGTCTCTTCCCTGCTCTCTCACTCCTCAACACGCTCCTTCACCCCCATCATCCCTGCTCTCTCACTCCTCAACACGCTCCTTCACCCCCATCATCCCTGTCTCTTCCCTGCTCTCTCACTCCTCAACACGCTCCTTCACCCCCATCATCCCTGCTCTCTCACACCTCAACACGCTCCTTCACCCTCATCATCCCTGTCTCTTCCCTGCTCTCTCACTCCTCAACACGCTCCTTCACCCCCATCATCCCTGTCTCTTCCCTGCTCTCTCACTCCTCAACACGCTCCTTCACCCCCATCATCCCTGCACCTATGTTGGTGTCTGAATTTTTCCTGATCCTAAGATGTAGCCCTCCCCTCAACATTTAAAATGTTCATAGGTCCAAATCCCTTTTGTCTTATCTCACCTGGAGATAACCCAAACAGGACGGCCTCAAACCAACAAAACTAAAATAAAACCTTAAAACAAGCAAAGTGAGCTTTTTAAAGCAACCCCCCCCCCCCCCATCCATTATTGTAGTTTGTAGTCAATCTTTAAATATGTCAGTTCGTCCATCCATCCGCCCACAACGAAGGTCCTCAGCGGTGAGCAGAGAGTCCGAGTCCACTCCCAAGGTCCTCAGTGGTAGCAGAGAGTCCGAGTCCACTCCCAAGGTCCTCAGTGGTAGAAGAGAGTCCGAGTCCACTCCCAAGGTCCTCAGTGGTAGCAGAGAGTCCGAGCCCACTCCCAAGGTCCTCAGTGGTAGCAGAGAGTCTGAGCCCACTCCCAAGGTCCTCAGTGGTAGCAGAGAGTCCGAGCCCACTCCTAAGGTCCTCAGCGGTAGCAGAGAGTCCGAGCCCACTCCCAAGGTCCTCAGCGGTAGCAGAGAGTCCGAGCCCGCTCCCAAGGTCCTCAGCGGTGAGCAGAGAATCAGAGCCCACTCCCAAGGTCCTCAGTGGTAGCAGAGAATCAGAGCCCACTCCCAAGGTCCTCAGTGGTAGCAGAGAATCAGAGCCCACTCCCAAGGTCCTCAGTGGTAGCAGAGAATCAGAACCCACTCCTAAGGTTCTCAGCGGTGAGTAGAGAGTCCGAGCCCACTCCCAAGGTCCTCAGTGGTAGCAGAGAATCAGAACCCACTCCTAAGGTTCTCAGCGGTGAGTAGAGAGTCCGAGCCCACTCCCAAGGTCCTCAGTGGTAGCAGAGAATCAGAGCCCACTCCTAAGGTTCTCAGCGGTGAGTAGAGAGTCCGAGCCCACTCCCAAGGTCCTCAGTGGTAGCAGAGAATCAGAGCCCACTCCTAAGGTTCTCAGCGGTGAGTAGAGAGTCCGAGCCCACTCCCAAGGTCCTCAGTGGTAGCAGAGAATCAGAGCCCACTCCTAAGGTTCTCAGCGGTGAGTAGAGAGTCCAAGATGAACGGAATATGTAGCCCGTAAAAACACAGGCATCAGGATCCACACACCCCCAACCAATCGTCCTCCTGGGAATGCTGACAGACAGGGCACATCCCCCGCCCCTTTATCATGCCACCTCCAGCCAACCAGATGCAAGTAAAGTCCTCAGTCACCACTGCATTGGTCAGGGCTGGACCAACCAGCTGTTGGCATCCTCCAGGTCGGTCTCCAGCTCCTCATCTTCATCCAGGGGCTCTGGGGTTCGGAGGGAGAGGTCTCTTAGGAAGGAGGCCTGGTGGGAAGGTGGTCGGGGGACCGATTTGAGGCCAATCTTCTTCTTCATCAAGTGGAACTGGTCTCGGATGAAGTTGTAGAAGTCGTACTCGTAGCGCATGCGGTGGTACAGAACCTGAAGGGCCTCCAGAGTGGGTGTGTGTTTACGTACCGTACCAGTCATGTTCCCCATCTTCCTGTAGTCTGCGGAGACAGAGAAACAGACCAGGAAGTTATTCACGTATGGTTAAAATGTGAAGAAAATATATATTGTCATCCATCAAAAGGAGAGTTAGGCCTACTGTAGATCACTTTTGAGGTATGAAAATAAACTTTGGACAAAGTTTGTTTTTGGAGTGAACTATTCCTTTAATCATTTCAATGCAGTGTAACAGGCATATACAGTACCAGTCAAAAGTTTGGACACGCCTACTCATTCCAGGATTATCTTTAGTTTGACTATTTTCTATATTGTAGACATCAAAACAATGAAATACATCAAAGACATCAAAACCATGAAATAACACTAACACTCTAGGTTTCTTCCTAGGTTCCGGCCATTCTAGGGAGTTTTTCCTAGCCACCGTGCTTCTACACCTGCATTGCTTGCTGTTTGGGGTTTTAGGTTGGTTTTCTGTACAGCACTTTGTGACATTAGCTGATGTAAGGAGGGTTTAATTAATACATTTGATTGAATCATGTAGTAACCAAAAAAGTGTTATTCAAATCAAAATATATATTATATTTGAGTTTCTTCAAATAGCCACCCTTTGCCTTGATGACAGCTTTGCATACTCTTGGCATTCTCTCAACCAGCTTCATGAGGTAGTCACCTGGAATGTATTACAATTAACAGGTGTGCCTTCTTAAAAGATAATTTGTGGAATTTATTTCCTTCTTAATGTGTTTGATCCAATCAGTTGTGTTGTGATGATGGGGCGGTATACAGAAGATTGCCCTATTTGGTAAATGACCAAGTCCATATTATGGCAAGAACAGCTCAAATATTATAGATTCTTCAAAGTAGCCACCCTTTGCATTCATGACAGCTTTGCACACTCTTGCCATACTCTCAACCAGCTTCACCTGGAATGCTTTTCCAACAGTCTTGAAGGAGTTCCCACATATGCTGAGCACTTGTTGGCTGCTTTTCCTTCACTTTGCAGTCCGACTCATCCCAAACCATCTCAATTTGGTTGAGGTCGGGGGATTGTCTAGGCCAGGTCATGTGATGCAGCACTTCATCACTCTCCTTCTTGGTCAAATAGCCCTTACACAGCCTAGAGGTGTGTTGTGTCATTGTACTGTTGAAAAACAACTGATAGTCCCACTAAGCGCAAACCAGATGGGATGGCATATTACTGCAGAATGTTGTGGTAGCCATGCTGGTTAAGTGTCCCTTGAGCCTCCCGAGTGGTGCAGTGGTCTAAGGCTGTGCCACTAGAGAACCTGGTTAGAGTCCAGGCTCTGTTGCAGCTGGCCGTGTCTGGGAGACCCACGGGGTGGCGCACAATTGGCCCAGTGTCGTCTGGATTAGGGGAGGGTTTGGCCAGGCAGGGATGTTCCTGTCCCATCGCGCACTAGCGACTCCTGTGGCGGGCCGGGAGCAATGCATGCTGACACGGTTGCCAGGTGTACTGCGTTTCTTCCGACATATTGGTGCGGCTGGCTTCCGGGTTGGATGTGCATTGTGTCAAGAAGCAGTGCGGTTTGGTTGGGTTGTGTTTCGGAGGACGCATTGCTCTCGACCTTCGCCTCTCCCGAGTCTGTACGGGAGTTGCAGCGATGAGAAAAGACTAACTACTACCAATTGGATACCATGAAATTGGGGAGAAAAAAGGGGTAAAATAAATAAATCAATGTTTTAATATATAATATATATATATATATATATATATATATATATATATATATATATATATATATATATATATATATATATATTAATAAAAATTGGTGTGGCTGGCTTCTGGGTTAAGCGGGCATTGTGTCAAGAAACAGTGCAGCTTGGCTGGGTTGTGTTTCGGAGGACACACGGCTCTTGACCTTTGCCTCTCCCGACTATACAGTGCCTTGCAAAAGTAATCGCCCCCCTTGAACTTTGCGACCTTTTGCCACATTTCAGGCTTCAAACATAAAGATATAAAACTGTATTTTTTTGTGAAGAATCAACAACAAGTGGGACACAATCATGAAGTGGAACGACATTTATTGGATATTTCAAACTTTTTCAACAAATCAAAAACTGAAAAATTGGGCGTGCAAAATTATTCAGCCCCTTTACTTTCAGTGCAGCAAACTCTCTCCAGAAGTTCAGTGAGGATCTCTGAATGATCCAATGTTGACCTAAATGACTAATGATGATAAATACAATCCACCTGTGTGTAATCAAGTCTCCGTATAAATGCACCTGCACTGTGATAGTCTCAGAGGTCCGTTAAAAGCGCAGAGAGCATCATGAAGAACAAGGAACACACCAGGCAGGTCCGAGATACTGTTGTGAAGAAGTTTAAAGCCGGATTTGGATACAAAAAGATTTCCCAAGCTTTAAACATCCCAAGGAGCACTGTGCACGCGATAATATTGAAATGGAAGGAGTATCAGACCACTGCAAATCTACCAAGACCTGGCCGTCCCTCTAAACTTTCAGCTCATACAAGGAGAAGACTGATCAGAGATGCAGCCAAGAGGCCCATGATCACTCTGGATGAACTGCAGAGATCTACAGCTGAGGTGGGAGACTCTGTCCATAGGACAACAATCAGTCGTATATTGCACAAATCTGGCCTTTATGGAAGAGTGGCAAGAAGAAAGCCATTTCTTAAAGATATCCATAAAAAGTGTTGTTTAAAGTTTGCCACAAGCCACCTGGGAGACACACCAAACATGTGGAAGAAGGTGCTCTGGTCAGATGAAACCAAAATTGAACTTTTTTGCAACAATACAAAACGTTATATTTGGCGTAAAAGCAACACAGCTGAACACACCATCCCCACTGTCAAACATGGTGGTGGCAGCATCATGGTTTGGGCCTGCTTTTCTTCAGCAGGGACAGGGAAGATGGTTAAAATTGATGGGAAGATGGATGGAGCCAAATACAGGACCATTCTGGAAGAAAACCTGATGGAGTCTGCAAAAGACCTGAGACTGGGACGGAGATTTGTCTTCCAACAAGACAATGATCCAAAACATAAAGCAAAATCTACAATGGAATGGTTCAAAAGTAAACATATCCAGGTGTTAGAATGGCCAAGTCAAAGTCCAGACCTAATTCCAATCGAGAATTTGTGGAAAGAACTGAAAACTGCTGTTCACAAATGCTCTCCATCCAACCTCACTGAGCTCGAGCTGTTTTGCAAGGAGGAATGGGAAAAAATGTCAGTCTCTCGATGTGGCAAAAGGTCGCAAAGTTCAAGGTGGCCGAATAATTTCGCAAGGCACTGTATATGGGAGTTGCAGCGATGGGACAGGACTATAACTACCAATTGGATACCATGAAATTGGGAAGAAAAAGGGTGAAAAAAAACATAAAATGAAATACATTTCAATAAAAACAGTGCCTTGAATTCTAAATAAATCACTGAAAGTGTCACCAGCAAGCACCCCCACACCTCCAACTCCATGCTTCATGGTTGCGAAACACACATGCAGATATCATCCGTTCACCTACTCTGCGTCTCACAAAGGCACAACGGTTAGAACCAAAAATCTAAAATTTGGACAAATCAGACCAAAGGACAGATTTCCACCGATCTAACGCCCATTGCTAATGTTTCTTGGCCCAAGCAAGTCTCTTCTTATTATTGGTGTCCTTTAGTAGTGGTTTATTTACAGCAATTCAACCATGAAGGCCTGATTCATGCAGTCTCCTCTGAACAGTTGAGGTTGAGATGTGTCTGTTACTTGAACTGTGTGAAGCATTTATTTGGGCTGCAATTTCTGAGGTTAGTAACTCTAATGAACTTATCCTCTGCAGCAGAGGTAACTCTGGGTCTTCCTTTCCTGTGGCGGTCCTCATCAGAGCTAGTTTCATCATAGCGCTTGATGGTTTTGACATTTTCTGAATTGACTGACCTTCATGTCTTAAAGTAATGATGGACTGTTGTTTCTCTTTGCTTATTTGAGCTGTTCTTGCCATAATATGTACTTGGTATTTTACCAAATAGGGTATCTTCTGTTCCCACCCTTACCTTGTCACAACACAACTGATTGGCTCAAACTAACAAATTAAGAAGGAAAGGAATACCACAAATGAACTTCTAACAAGGCACACCTGTTAATTGAAATTCATTCCAGCACCTCATGAAGCTGGTTGAGAGAATGCCAAGAGTGTGCAAAGCTGTCATCAAGGCAAAGGGTGCCTATTTGAAGAATCTCAAATATAAAATATATTTAGATTGGTTTAACACTTTGGGTTACTACATGATTCCATAGTTTTGATGTCTTCACTATTATTCTACAATGTAGAAAATAGTAATAATAAAGAATAACCCTTGAATGAGTAGGTGTCCACAACTTTTGACTGGTACTGTACATGCCAGGGTGTGGTTGTGTATGTACCAGTGTTTCCTGTGTAGCATTGGTGGGAAAAGGTTGCGGACCCCACCCTGGATCATTTCTATGTAGCAGGACTGAGGTTCTCAGTTCTGGTGACTTTTTAAAAGGACACACTACTTCAAAATGAATGTCAAAAAAACACCTTCTAAAATATAATTTCCACCTCCAGAAATGAGCCAAATAATATTGGTAGAATTTTAAAGTATGCTATTACTTTAAGTATGCTATTATCAAGTATGCTATTAAGAATAAACATGATCACCTGTAGCCCATACAGCATAGTGGCTATAAATAAATAGGCTGAAGCATGGGGTTACCTATCTGCATTTACCCTATTGGGCTAATCATTAGTCGAGTAGCAGGTGAGACGCAAAAATATCCGCTAGTGGGTGAAATGAAAACATTCTTTCAACGCTTAGGTTGGCTAGTGGTTCAGAACAAATATATTGCGGGTCGGAAACATTTTTTATCAATATAATACATTTTTTTTAAACCCACAAGCTTGCTGCATTCTTTGAGCCACGAGGTAGACATAAGGCTACCAGCCACGCACACGGTCTCTTATTTGTGTGTGAGAATACGACACATTTCCAGTTTACTTTCCATATATATAGCCTAGCTCACGCTAAAATGACTAATTTAGGCCTAACCAGATAAATAAAAAGAAAGGTGTACGATATGGGCAGGGGTGCAACTTTGGTTTTAGAAGTGGGGGCATAACTAATCATTTTTTCTTATTTTGATTCAGTAGGATAAACACTCCAAACAGTCTACCTGACGGAGGCATCCGTATGGATGCATCCATATGGTCCTAAAGCACACCATTGCCTCGTTTTGTAGCACATTCCAATGATAAACTGGGTGGGACAAAAATGCTATTTCAGAATGTGGAACCGTCCCCAGAGAAAGTTGCTCATCTGATATGGGTATAGGCTACAACACCATCGTGGAAACAGGTGCTGAGCGAGTGAAATCCCCAGTTTATAAGGACAACAACGTGGTAGATGGTCAGCCTGCACAAAGGGCAGTTAAAATCTGGTGTGTAGGCCTACCTGGGCTCTTGTAGATGTTGAGTACGTCAGTAAAGTAGTGAGGTAACAGTCTCTCTAGAAGAAGCAGGACATCTTCCAGCTCCTCTAGGATCCCCACAATAAGGAAGTTCTCTAGAACGTTCTGTTTGGCCCTCTCCAGTGCCCATTGTCCCGGCTCCCTGAAACACACAGAACAACAGGCACAGTCAGAGGAAAATATTAACCAACCCAGAGGGAATTATAACAAATAATACTTTAATAAACATTACCTTTTGAAAAAATATTAATACCAGTCAGGATAATGTGTAACAAATGTGGAGCCTGATTCCCTGCAATACTGGTCTTATTACCTGCACTGGGGGTGCTGTCCACAGAAATATGGGATGATGTAGAAGAGTCTGGGGTTGGAGCATTCTGGGTAATTCTCCAGGATGCACACATTGATGTCCTGGACAGGAGGGAGACCGAAGAGACAGCCCATCAGAAAACCAGACAATCACCTTCAGGTTGTACAGGAAGTTGGCGGCACCAATGAATTGGGGAGGATGGGCTCGTGGTAACGGCTGGAGCGGAATATGTGGAATGGTATCAAATACATGAAACACATGGTTTAATGCCATTCCATTCACGCCATTCCAGCCATTATTATGAGCCGTCCTCCCCTCAGCAGCCTCCAATGTGACAAGACGCCTACTATTCTGCAAGAATAATGGGATTGAATGAAAAGTGCAATTGTACATTACTCTCACTAGGGGGAACCCTTCACCAAGTCTTCTGTCTTAAGGAACTCATACTACTTTTTGATGGTTAGCATTGGTAAACCTATTATGGTGGACAAGAATCATTGACATTACCTAAGAATTATGGTGGTAAACAGTAACATTTGGAAGACAAGCTGCATTATGGCTATAACATAACTTTTTGGTTTGAACACTATTTTACATAGTATTTTAACAAATCAAAAAGGAACTAAAAAGAAGAAATAAGATGAACTCCAGAAACTTCCATGGCACTATTAATATGTTTGATCTCTGGCCACTTAGTTAAATGGGATGTAGATCTCCCTGCACCACCCCTCCTCCTAGCAGGCAAAGAGGTGGGGGGCATAATTACATTTCTAAATCATGTTACGTAATTATGAAGTTAATATTTATTTATTTGAATTATTTATGATTGTAAAATGTGAACATCTTAAATAAAGATACTTTTTTAAACAAACCAAAAAAAGTAAACAGGCACTATCTTCAAACCACTCTCTGACAGCCTAAATAAGACATTCAGCTTCCTATAAGCAGTTATTAGCTAATCTGTTTCCTTCTCAGTGGAATATGTAGGGTATCTCAAGAGCAACATGTAGTGAGAGGTCAATGCTATTATTCTCTGACCAAAATGATGACTGTTTAGTAATGCAGACCAATATACTGAAACAAGGGTAACCTTTGGTCTCCTCCGCTAGCCACATTATTTTGGCCACGCTACAAACATCCCAATCCCACCATCTTCTCTCCCTCCTGACCCAGCCCCTATATGAAAAAGAAAGTGTCCAGAGGCAGGAGCCACTGGAGCAGAGCAGTGAAACACTAAACCACCTCTCTGTTTAACCAGTGGGCTGAACAAAGAAGGCCCACTGAGACCAAATTAAAAAAGAAAGAGATTAAAAACCCATAAAGGAGTGAAGTCACCCAGTCTTTTCTCTCTCTCTGCTACAAACCCAAGAGTCAAATCCATGTCATGTCAGGTGACGTAAGCTTTATTGACAGCAACGAGGCCTGGGCGACACAACACTCAAAAACACATGAAAGATACACACACACACTCAAAACCATTCACATACACAAGCAGGCACGCAAGCTCGCACACCCACACACACACACACACACACACACACACACACACACACACACACACGAAAACCCAGACCCATTTCTCTGAGTTGAAACAGGTGAAGAGAGAGTAGACATGAATAAAAAGAGCAGGAGGTCTTGTGTGATGTTGGTTTATTTCAATGTGGCCTACATGCTGATAGGTGAGAATGTCCTCAGTTTTACTTGGAAAAGGGCAATTTGTCAAGTTCACAGCTGGAGCCTAGATGCCTCACCACAGAGGGTAACCCTTTCCTGTTGTCAATGGCCAAAAGCGCCCTTTTTGGCTTCATGGGTGGAATGTTATTAATATTCATAATAAACATTATCTAAAGAAACCCACCTAAAATCTGGTGTTTCTATGTCAAACAGTTTTGTTATATTTCAGTCTTCTGTGATGTATATAAAGTGTAATATTGGGCTGGAAACTCTAAATTGAATACATTTAAACTCTATATCTGACATGGAGAAGGTCAGAGACACAATGCTAGGACAACAACCTCGCCCTCAATGTGAGCAAGTCAAAGGAGCTGATCATGGACTACAGGAAAAGGTGGGCTGAACAGGCCCCCATTAACATCAACGGGGATGTAGTGGAGCGGGTCGAGAGCTTCAAGTTCCTTGGTGTCCACATCACCAACAAACTATCATGGTCCAAACACACCAAGACAGTCATGAAGATGGCATGACAACACCCTTTCCCCCTCAGGAGACTAAAAAGATTTGTCATGGGTTAGCAGATCCTTAAAAAGTTCTACAGCTGCACCATCGAGAGCGTCCTGACCGGTTGCATCACCACCTGGTATGGCAACTGCTCAGCATCTGACCGTAAGGCGCTACAGAGGGTAGTGTGTACGGCCCAGTACATCACTGGGGCCAAGCTTCCTGCCATCCAGGACCTCTATACCAGGCGTGTCAGAGGAAAGCCCAAAACATTGTCAGAGACTCCAGTCACCCAAGTCATAGACTGTTTTCTCTGCTACCGCATGGCAAGTGGTACCGAGTGCCAAATCTAGGACCAAAAGGCTCCTTAACAGCTTCTACCCCCAAGCCAAAAGACTGCTGAACAGTTAATCAAATGGCCACTGGACAATTTACATTGAACCCCCCATCCATTTATTTTTACGCAGCTGCTACTCGCTGTTTATTATTTATGCATAGTCACTTCACCCTCACATACATGTACAAATTACCTCTAACCTGTACACCCACACACTGACTTGGTACCGAGTCTGGGTCTGGGATAAAAGGAGAAGGGACAGGGGAGAGCTAGGGTGAATAGATTTGAAAAGACACACACTGAGAAGCACATAAATACTACACACACACGCATACGCACACACACGTACACAATTTAGCAAAGTACTGTTCATTCTTGCACTTCTCCCATCAATTAGAACTATAACAGTCTAGAATAATTTCTTCCTCCATCCAGGGAAGCAGGAAGGAGAGAGTGTGTGTGTAGCGGGAGTAGGACACTATGCAGTGCATTCAAAAAGTATTCAGACCCCTTGACATTTTCCACATTTTGTTACGTTACAGCCTTACTCTAAAATTAATTAAATAGCTTTTTTCCCTCATCAATCTACACACAATACCCTATACTGAAAACGCAAAAACATGACATTTACATATTCCGACCCTTTACTCAGTACTTTGTTGAAGCACCGTTGGCAGCGATTACAACCTCGAGTCTTGTTGGGTATGACGCGACAAGCTTGCCATGCCTGTATTTGGGGAGTTTCTTCCATTCTTCTTTGCAGATCCTCTCAAGCTGTCAGGTTGGATGGGGAGCATCACTGCACAGCGATTTTCAGGTTTTTCCAGAGATGTTCGATGGGGTTCAAGTCCGGGCTCTGTCTAGGCCACATTCAGAGACTTGTCCCGAAGCCACTCCTGTGTTGTCTTGGCTGTGTGCTTAGGGTCATTGTCCTGTTGGAAGGTAAACCTTCAGTCTGATGTCCTGAGCGCTCTGGAGCAGGTTTTCATCAAGGATCTCTCTGTACTTTATTCAGTTCACCTTTACCTCGATACTGACTAGTCTACCAGTCCCTGCCACTGACAAAACATCCCCACAGCATGATGCTGCCCCCACCATGCTTCACAGTAGGGATGGTGCTTGCTTTCCTCCAGACGTGATGCTTGTCATTCAGGCCAAAGGGTTCAATCTTGGTTTCATCAGACCAGAGAATCTTGTTTCTCATGGTCTGAGAGTCTTTTGGTGCCTTTTGGCAAACTTCAAGCGAGCTGTCATGTGCCTTTTAATGAGGAGGGGATCCATCTGGCCATAAAGGTCTGATTGGTGGAGTGCTGCAGAGATGGTTGTCCTTCTGGAAGGTTCTCACATCTCCACAGTGGAACTCTGGAGCTCTGTCAGATTGACCATCCGGTTCTTGGTCACCTCCCTGACAAAGGCCCTTCTCCCCCGGATTGCTCAGTTTGGCCAGATGGCTAGCTTTAGGAAGAGTCTTGGTGGTTCCAAACTTCTTCCGTTTAAGAATGATGCAGTCCACTGCGTTCTTGGGGACCTTCAATGCTGCAGACATTTTTTTTTTACCTCGATACAATCCTGTCTCGGATCTCTACGGACAATTCCTTTGACCTCATGGCTTGGTTTTTTCTCTGTCAACTGTCGGAGCTTATGTAGACAGATATGTACCTTTCCAAATCATGTCCAATCAATTGAATTTACCAGAGGTGGACTCCAATCAAGTTGTAGAAACATCTGAAGGATGATCAATGGAAACAGGATGTACCTGAGCTCAATTTCGAGTTTAATAGCAAAGGTTCTGAATACTTATGCATGTAAGGTGTTTCTGTTTTTAACTTATAATAAATTTGCAAAAAATTCTAAAACCTATTTTTGCTTTGTCACTATGGGCTATTGTGTGTAGATTGATGAGGAAAATGTTTTATTTAATACATTTTAGAATAAGTAATGTAATGTAACAATATGTGGAAAAAGGGAAGGGGTCTGAATACTTTCCGAATGCACTGTATGTTTCCATTCTGGACCCACTCTCAGCCAGATCCCTGCAGTCCTTGTTTTCACACTTATCAACAATGTCGTGCCTGTGACTCACATGACATTTGCCTGTGACTTCACTGTGTTCCTCCCCCCTTATACACATAAAACATGACTTAATGTACCCACAAAAACAGAGAGGGAGTGGTAGGGTGAGGCGGGTGTGTGTGTGTGTGATGTGTGAATTATGATGTCACTAAGGTTGCAGGAAGTGTTAGGTTGCATTTCACATGCCCACTATTAAATACTACACTCTGTCACCCAGCTCTGGTCCTGTCTGGGGTTCTGTGGTGTTAATTATACTGGGACACCTGGTGTACATTCAGGTCACAGCACAATACAGAGACCTGTCAGAAACATGACATATTAGCTTCATAAACCATTCATAAGCTTTGAGTGGGCCCCTGTACCCTCATAGGGCCCGACTGGGGCCACGCGACGATGGTAGAACTGGGGCTTTGATAACAGACCACCATTTCCCCTCTTTCTTGCTCTTCTTCGCTACTCCTCAATTTCTCAAACTCTCTATTCCTCTTACCAAAAAACATCATGAATTCCTATTAAACCCACAAACTCTGCGGGAAACACAATATGAGAGAAAAGGACACGTGTCAGGAGAATGGAGGAATGGGGGAATGGAGGAATGGAGGAATGGGAGAATGGAGGAATGGGAGAATGGAGGAATGGGAGAATGGAGGAATGGAGGAATGGGAGAATGGAGGAATGGGAGAATGGAGGAATGGAGGAATGGGAGAATGGAGGAATGGGAGAATGGGAGAATGGAGGAATGGGGGAATGGAGGAATGGGAGAATGGAGGAATGGGAGAATGGAGGAATGGGAGACTGGAGGAATGGGAGAATGGAGGAATGGGAGAATGGAGGAATGGGAGAATGAGGAATGGGAGAATGGAGGAATGGGAGAATGTAGGAATGGTAGAATGGAGTAATGGGAGAATGGAGGAATGGTAGAATGGAGTAATGGGAGAATGGAGGAATGGGAGAATGGACGAATGGGAGAATGGACGAATGGGAGAAATGGAGGAATGGGAGAATGGAAGAATGGGAGAATGGACGAATGGAGGAATGGGAGAATGGACGAATGGAGGAATGGGAGAGTGGAGGAATGGGAGAATGGAGGAATGGGAGAATGGGCGAATGGAGGAATGGGAGAATGGAAGAATGGGAGAATGGAGGAATGGGAGATTGGACGAATGGAGGAATGGGAGAGTGGAGGAATGGGAGAATGGAGGACTGGGAGAATGGAGGGATGGGAGAATGGGAGAATGGAGGAATGGAGGAATGGAGGAATGGGAGAATGGAGGAATGGGAGAATGGACAAATGGAGGAATGGAGGAATGGGAGAATGGAGGAATGGGAGAATGGAGGAATGGGAGAATGGAAAAATGGGAGAATGGAGGAATGGAGGAATGGAGGAATGGGAGAATGGAGGAATGGGAGAATGGAAGAATGGATTGGGAGAATGGAGGAATGGGAGAATGGAGGAATGGAGGAATGGGAGAATGGAGGAATGGGAGAATGGACAAATGGGAGAAATGGACGAATGGAGGAATGGGAGAATGGAGGAATGGGAGAATGGAGGAATGGGAGAATGGAGGAATGGGAGAAATGGACGAATGGGAGAATGGCGGAACGGGAGATTGAACGAATGGAGGAATGGGAGAGTGGAGGAATGGGAGAATGGGCGAATGGAGGAATGGGAGAATGGAGGAATGGGAGAATGGAGGAATGGGAGAATGGGAGAATGGAGGAATGGGAGAATGGGAGAATGGAGGAATGGGAGAATGGAGGAATGGAGGAATGGGAGAATGGAGGAATGGGAGAATGGAGGAATGGGAGAATGGACAAATGGAGGAATGGAAGAATGGAGGAATGGAGGAATGGGAGAATGGAGGAATGGGAGAATGGAGGAATGGAGGAATGGTAGAATGGAGGAATGGGAGAATGGAGGAATGGAAAAATGGAAGAATGGAGGAATGGAGGAATGGGAGAATGGAGGAATGGGAGAATGGAGGAATGGAGGAATGGGAGAATGGAGGAATGGGAGAATGGACAAATGGAGGAATGGGAGAATGGAGGAATGGGAGAATGGACGAATGGGAGAATGGACGAATGGGAGAATGGAGGAATGGGAGAAATTGAGGAATGGGAGAATGGAGGAATGGGAGAATGGAGGAATGGGAGATTGGACGAATGAAGGAATGGGAGAGTGGAGGAATGGGAGAATGGAGGACTGGGAGACTGGGGGAATGGAGGAATGGGAGAATGGAGGAATGGGAGAATGGAGGAATGGAGGGATGGGAGAATGGGAGAATGGAGGAATGGGAGAATGGAGGAATGGGAAAATGGAGGAATGGGAGAATGGAGGAATGGGAGAATGGAGGACTGGGAGAATGGATAAATGGATGAATGGAGGAATGGGAGAATGGAGGAATGGAGGGATGGGAGAATGGAGAAATGGAGGAATGGGAGAATGGAGGAATGGGAGAATGGAGGAATGGGAGAATGGAGGAATGGGAGAATGGGGGAATGGAGGAATGGGAGAATGGAGGGATGGGAGAATGGGATAATGGAGGATGGGAGAATGGAGGGATGGGAGAATGGGAGAATGGAGGATGGGAGAATGGGAGAATGGAGGAATGGAGGGATGGGAGAATGGGAGAATGGAGGAATGGGAGAATGGATGGGAGAATGGGAGAATGGAGGAATGGAGGGATGTGAGAATGGAAGGATGGGAGAATGGAGGGATGGGAGAATGGACGAATGGAGGAATGGGAGAATGGACGAATGGAGGAATGGAGGGATGGGAGAATGGAGGAATGGGAGAATGGAGGAATGGAGGAATGGGAGAATGGACGAATGGGAGATTGGACGAAAGGAGGAATGGGAGAATGGAGGGATGGGAGAATGGAGGGATGGGAGAATGGAGGACTGGGAGAATGGACGAATGGAGGAATGGGAGAATGGACGAATGGAGGAATGGGAGAATGGAGGAATGGGAGAATGGATGAATGGAGGAATGTGAGAATGGTAGAATGGGAGAATGGGAGAATGGACGAATGGGGGAATGGGAGAATGGAGGAATGGGAGAATGGACGAATGGGAGAATGGAGGAATGGGAGAATGAAGGGATGGGAGAATGGAGGAATGGGAGAATGGAGGATTGGGAGAATGGAGGAATGGGAGAATGGAGGAATAGAGGATTGGAGGAATTGGAGAATGGAGGAATGGAGGAATGGGACAATGGAGGAATGGAGGAATGGAGGGATGGGACAATGAAGGAATGGAGGGATGGGAGAATGGAAGGATGGGAGAATGGAGGGATGGGAGAATGGAAAGATGGGAGAATGGAGGAATGGGAGAATGGAGGAATGGGAGAATGGAGGAATGGGAGAATGGAGGAATGGGAGAATGGAGGAATGGAGGAATGGGAGAATGGAGGAATGGGAGAATGGAGGAATGGGAGAATGGAGGAATGGAGGAATGAGAGAATGGAGGAATGGAGGAATGGAGGGATGGGAGAATGGGAGGATGGGAGAATGGAGGATGGGAGAATGGGAGGATGGGAGAATGGAGGAATGGGAGAATGGAGGGATGGGAGAATGGGAGAATGGAGGAATGGGAGAATGGAGGAATGGAGGAATGGAGGAATGGTAGAAATGTGAGAATGGAGGGATGGGAGAATGGAGGAATGGGAGAATGGAGGGATGGGAGAATGGAGGAATGGAGGAATGGAGGAATGGGAGAATGGAGGGGTGGGAGAATGGAGGAATGGAGGAATGGAGAAATGGGAGAAATGTGAGAATGGAGGGATGGGAGAATGGAGGAATGGAGGGATGGGAGAATGGAGGGATGGGAGAATGGAGGAATGGGACAATAGAGTAATGGAGGAATGGGAAAATGGAGGAATGACAACAGCCCACAAGGAGCAAACACTTCATTACCCTTCCTTTGTATGCCACACCACGTACCCTGTGCCTTCTAGGAATAGACCTATGGTTTCTATTGTAGAACTGTTACAAGGAACTCTTTCAGGACTTCATACATTCAATACCGTAGGGCTATAACTAACACAGTGATATTATTACTATTACTACAGTATATGCTGAGACTTACCTGATTATTTTTTCTCAAATATGTCATTATGGTAAGAAAAGAAGGTGTTTGATGTTCCAGCATCTAAATCAGTTGAACCTAAGACACTCATGCAGAGTCAAAAACACTGTAAAATCTATTAAATCCATATAATCTGAAACCTTCCAATTTGTCAATTTCCTTTTGTAGAATGTTCGAGAATGAGACATCTCATGTATAATTGTTTTTCAATAACGTGCCTTATTGCCAGAGAATAATGGAAGCATTACACAGCCATCCTGACGCTGAAACAGATGGAGACAAGGAAGGACTGTGTACAATCTAATAACTCAGTCATCCAGTCAGTTACTGTTGAGGTCAGAATGATCCTCATACTACATTAATATCCTGGACCATTAGCATTCAAACCAACACACTGATGCTGCTAATGGAACGAAGAAGTCTCACCAGGTATCTCTCGTCACCTTTCATCCCTGGTGTTCGGATGAGGTGATTCTGCTCCCCCCTCCAGTCCCCGAAACGTCGGAAGAAGTAGTTGGAGAGGAAACGGTTAATGGGGTCCCGTATGATGTTGATGTAGACGGGCTGCTCTATCCTGAACCTGACAGACAGAGGGACAGATGGACGGGCACATTCACCTGGATTCACCTGGTCAGTCTATGTCATGCAAAGAGCAGGTGTTCTTAATGTTTTGTACTCTCAGTGCATATTGCCATTGTTGGTAAAGACATTAAATCAAATGTCAAGACTTTTCTGAAAATGTAAACTATAGAGGCGGTTCTGATTAAAACATTGTCCAGTCATAGCTATAACAGTGAAACTCCACTGTTTCAGGTGGTTCTGTATGCCATTGAGACCTTAGCATCATAGACGGATGGATGGTGCCAGTTGTCATACGTGATGTGCTCTGCAGTAGTTACCGGGTGAAGTTGAGAAAGTGGACATGTCTGGTGTACAGGAAAGGCTGAGGGATGTTGCTGATGTTCCTCATAAGGTCCACCTGAAAGACACACATCAAGAGAAATGACTGTACTAGTCTATACTTGTATCAAAGACAGTATGTCTCTCCAGGATGGAAGCAGAAACAAACAGAAAGTTCATTTAGAACCATTTTCACTTAACCCTTTTGTGCTTTATAATAGGCAATGATGGAATATCTGTAATTAATGACACATTAATTTCACATGTTCTGGCATCAGCAGAGAAATCGATTAAGAGGTTGTGGAGACTCCCTGTCCACTGTGTCAGAACCTGACAACATCATCATGTTGGAGACACCCTGTCCACTGTGTCAGAACCTGACAACATCATCATGTTGGAGACCCCCTGTCCACTGTGTCAGAACCTGACAACATCATCATGTTGGAGACTCATTGTCCACTGTGTCAGAACCTGACAACATCATCATGTTGGAGACTCCCTGTCCACTGTGTCAGAACCTGACAACATCATCATGTTGGAGACCCCCTGTCCACTGTGTCAGAACCTGACAACATCATCTTGTTGGAGAACCTGACAACATCATCATGTTGGAGACCCCCTGTCCACTGTGTCAGAACCTGACAACATCATCATGTTGGAGACCCCCTGTCCACTGTGTCAGAACCTGACAACATCATCATGTTGGAGACCCCTGTCCACTGTGTCAGAACCTGACAACATCATCATGTTGGAGACTCCCTGTCCACTGTGTCAGAACCTGACAACGTCATCATGTTGGAGACCCCCTGTCCACTGTGTCAGAACCTGACAACATCATCATGCTGGAGACTCCCTGTCCACTGTGTCAGAACCTGACAACATCATCATGTTGGAGAACCTGACAACATCATCATGTTGGAGACCCCCTGTCCACTGTGTCAGAACCTGACAACATCATCATGTTGGAGACCCCCTGTCCACTGTGTCAGAACCTGACAACATCATCATGTTGGAGACTCCCTGTCCACTGTGTCAGAACCTGACAACATCATCATGTTGGAGACCCCCTGTCCACTGTGTCAGAACCTGACAACATCATCATGTTGGAGACCCCCTGTCCACTGTGTTAGAACCTGACAACATCATCATGTTGGAGACCCCCTGTCCACTGTGTCAGAACCTGACAACATCATCATGTTGGAGACTCCCTGTCCACTGTGTCAGAACCTGACAACATCATCATGTTGGAGACTCCCTGTCCACTGTGTCAGAACCTGACAACATCATCATGTTGGAGACTCCCTGTCCACTGTGTCAGAACCTGACAACATCATCATGTTGGAGACCCCCTGTCCACTGTGTCAGAACCTGACAACATCATCATGTTGGAGACCCCCTGTCCACTGTGTCAGAACCTGACCTCATACAGGCTGGAGCGAGATCCCCAATCCCCTCATCTCCCATTATTACATTAATGAGAGCAGCTAAACCACACCACATGTTATGTTATCCCTCAGTGGGTCTCCCTGTTGATAAAGCCCATCTGGTTCTAGTGTGCTGGTGATAGCCAGGACATCTACCCAGAACACTGTCCTCAGGTTTCATTCTGTGAAACGACTAGCAGAGAAAACCGATTGGAACAATGAAATGTTTGCATTGTGTACTGTTCATAATCATATGTAAAACATGATCATTCACAGTTTTGTGTTCCAGATCATCCCAGCCTAGGTGGATGTTCTCCACCTCTGTGGTTCCCCAGGCCTGCATCAAGAGACAGGTTGTTGTACCCCAGGTGAGCTCCATGGTGGGGGTCACACCTGGCCCTGACCCCTGGGGGTGGAGATGGGACAGCGAAACGAAAGTGGGGTGACTAACAACCCTCTAAATACTGAGGGCTGACCCTGTCATAACCTTGGCTGAGCTCACCAGCATTACTCAATAAACTGAAGGAAAAACATGGAGGCCTTGATATTTATTGTGACTTGTTATATAGCCATTTGTTATCTAGTGTGATAGCATTATGGTTCATATGCCTATAATCAACAGTTATAAATCTTTTGGGACATATTTTGACACTGTGTTTGGCATGAAACAAGTGCTGCTGCTCCATAAACATCAATGAGAAACTGTGACGTCACTGCTAGTCTGTTTGGACAGGCTATCTGAGGCCCCAGTCACATGAGAATTTGACAGTCTCTCTCTCTCCATACAGAAAAAGCTCAATTCTGCTGACTTCCAGACCAATTAGCCCAAAGCTTATACCCCCCACTACACCCCATCCCCTCTCTCTGCACCCTAAACACGTTTGGGTTGATTTAACGGGAATAGGGAAGTCCAAACACACACACACACACACACACACACACACACACACACACACACACACACACACACACACACACACACACACACACACACACACACACACACACACACACACACACACACACACACACACACACACACACACACACACACACACACACACACACACACACACACACACACACACACACACACACACACACCCCCCCTCTCATTCAGGAAGGGAGGTGAGTAGAGGAAGAAGGGGAAGACGGGGGAGAGGAAGAAAGACTGAAAGAGGAGGATAGTCTGGAATTCCAGAAATATTTGATGCCCCCCTCACCTCCCTCTCTTCCTGATTGAAGTCTGTGCCTTAAACGCTTCCTGGTTGGGCTCCGCAGACCACTGGGACTGGGCTAGTGTAAACAGACTAACATTTTCTGCTATTGCTACTCCATATGTCCCTCAACATCCCACCCCCACTCCCCTCCCCTCTCCCTTCAATCTCTCCACCTCACCCCTCCACATCCTCCTCACTTCTCCCTTAAAACCTTCCACCTATTTAAAGTCTGCTACTCCAAGCCAGGGCCGGACCATTTCAATGTTTTAGTATCCATGGAAGCTAGTATTCAGGAACATGGGGTCCATGGCTGAGCTGCATTTGTTTGCTGTGTAACATATTTGGTGAGAGAGAGAACATAGCACCACCCAGCAACACAGAGAAACTCACAGAAAAGCTGTGTTGCTATTTCTGACCAAGCCAAAATAAAGCCATCTCTCTCTCAGGTCTTGTAGTCTGGCTATAGAGAGACAGACAGGTCTCAGATGTGGGTACATAGGGCTCCACAAGGCTCCAAAGGGTAGGGTTACCTTAACCTGTTTGGCTACCCTGGCTGGGACACTCGGTTCTGGGCAAACGCATTAGCAGGCCACTGGCTGAGCCAAAGGATAATGGTCCAACACTCTAGTCCCCAGCCAGACTGGAGCTAAGGAGACCAGCATCTCTAAACTTAGACAGCATGCATCTGGATCTGCATAAGTCAACACACACGCACACACACAGCTACTCTAAGAGGACGTGTTAGTAGACCATAGACAGAGGTGTTTTATGTCTCTCTCTCGCTCTCTTTTCCAGAGGCTTAATGATTCTAGTACAGCCAAGCGTTCAGGCTTGATGAATGTTTAAACTACCTGTTTCAATATTAGCTTTAATTAAATATTTACTTCAAATCCAGTAATGGTTATGAATATTTAGCATCTACTGACCATTCAAACATAAAAAGATTTCTACAGCACACTTTCACACTGATAAAAAAGGCCTTTGAGGATATGAAACATTACCACATAGACTATGACACAGAAACACACCATTATTCTCTTCCTCTATGAAGAGTCTGAGAGTCTGTTTACGTTGGTGTTAGGTGGCAGGAAGTGTCATTTATAGAAGGGCATATTTTATTGGTTTGGCACTGATGGAAGATGCCTGATAGGGGTCCTACCACAAGACAGGTGTGCCTAGTTAACTCCAGTCAGTACAGTCAGCTTTCCAATTAAAATGTTCCCCAAATATCACTAGAATAAAGATGAAGAGAGGGAGGGAGACAGTCAGAGACACAGAGAGAGAGAGATTGAGAGAGAAAGACAGAGAGAGACAGAGAAAGATACAGAGACAGAGAGAGGAAGAAAGAGAGAGAGAGCGAGAAAGATAGAGAGAGAAAGACAGAGAGAGAGAGAGAAAGACAGAGAGAGAGAGAGAGGCAGAGAGAGACAGAGAGAGAGAAAGGCAGAGCGAGAAAGACAGAAAGACAGAGAGAGAAAGACAGAGACAGAGAGACAGAGAGAGAGAGAGAGAGAGAGAGAGAGAGAAAGGCAGAGTGAGAAAGACAGAGAGAGAGAGAGAGAGAGAGAGAGAGAAATAAATACCTATTTTTGATCATGCAGAATGACTAGCGTTCAGTAATGTTTTAATTTGTGTTGGCATTTCCCATGACACAGCCTGTCATTTCAACATGTTTCTAAGGGATGTGGTTTTAAACACACGCAGCACTTCCTCTATAAATGCTGTGTTGATGTCTTTCAAATGCTCTTGGAAATCATAAAAATACATTTCCCATCATTTCAGCCTCTTCTTAGAAAGACTGAAGGACAATACAGTAGTAGCTTGCTGTGTTACAGCTTTAAGTGATAGCATTAGGACATCACTACCACTTCTTGTGGTAGTGATGTCCTAATGCCATGGTGCAGAGAGAAAAATGTGCTCTTTTATAATGCTATTCTAAACATTTTGCCATGATAAAATATGGCAATTTTAAAGCTAATTTCCAGCAATTCTACAGTTTTTGCCATAGGGCAGGGGGAAACATTTGCTGTTTTATAGCTCATTTCATGCTTTTGTTCACATTTTGCAATGAGGCTGAGATAAAATGTTGCAGATTTAAAGCTAATTTCCTGCAATTCCACACATTTTGCTATAATGTGCTATCAAACATAAAAAAAATGGGATGTGGGCCCCCTGGAGGTTGGGGGCCCCGGGGCACGTGCCCCTGCGTGCCTATTCTGTAATCGGGCCCTGCTTCCGGTCATCATACAACAAGGCAACGCTCCCCACTCCTCCCATCTCTGACCCTTAAAGCACACCCCCTCAACCACCACTGATATCCCTCCTCATCTCCCTCCCTTTCTCCATCTTTACCCGTTCATGCTTGGTGACGCGTGTCATACCTGTTCATGTTTGGTGAGGCGTGTCTTGTTGTGGATGTCTGAGGAGACCAGGTTGAACTGGTGTCTCTCTGCCAGTAACCTTAGTAGGATGACTACCGTCCTGCTGCCACACTTCCCCACACGATTATACACCACCTGACTGGGGAACGGCAGCACCTGAATGGGAGAACAACAGAACACACACTGCTGAGGAGACAACAACAATTGTCTCATCAAATAACAATTAGCTAATCAAAGCCAGGATTATTGCCTTCTGGAGGTAACATAATGCTAAGATAAGGGTAAGAATGATGGTAGGTACAGCTGAAAGATGACACCAGGTAAGTGAGGACGAATTCAAATATGGTTAGGACGAAAGGAAAGAAGAAAAGAAAGTGAAGAAGCGGAACACTGCCAACTCTTACTCTGTCCTTCCTCTCTGACCTCTGACCTGTCTTTTGTGTCTATTTTTCCAGGGGGCTGTTCTCACTCAACCCCCGATGCCCTGCCATCCTGCAGATAAACTCCACACGAAGTGCTTTATCAGACACACACACACACACACACACACACACACACACACACACACACACACACGCACACACACACACGCACACACACACACACACACACACCCTCAAACATACAAACACAGCGCACACACACACACACACACACACACACACACACACCCTCAAACATACAAACACAGCACACACACTGGTCACTGTAACGCATCCCTCGATTCCATCTGATAGCAGAAGGATCACTGAAATAAGGACAAAGCTATTAGCAGTTGAATAACATCTGAAAGGTGTCGTTATTGATGCTCCTAACCTTTTCCCAGTCATGACTTCAATGAAGCCTTTTTTATTAGAAATACAAAGAGTGAAGAATTCAGCGGCGGGAAATTCCTGCCGGCATTCCCAGTCTGGAATGGTAACTGAGATTCCCCTTGGGGGAAATTCCTGCCGGCATTCCCAGTCTGGAATGGGAACTGAGATTCCCCTTGGGGGAAATTCCTGCCGGCATTCCCAGTCTGGAATGGTAACTGAGATTCCCCTTGGGGGAAATTCCTGCCGGCATTCCCAGTCTGGAATGGTAACTGAGATTCCCCTTGGGGGAAATTCCTGCCGGCATTCCCAGTCTGGAATGGTAACTGAGATTCCCCTTGGGGGAAATTCCTGCCGGCATTCCCAGTCTGGAATGGGAACTGAGATTCCCCTTGGGGGAAATTCCTGCCGGCATTCCCAGTCTGGAATGGTAACTGAGATTCCCCTTGGGGGAAATTCCTGCCGGCATTCCCAGTCTGGAATGGTAACTGAGATTCCCCTTGGGGGAAATTCCTGCCGGCATTCCCAGTCTGGAATGGTAACTGAGATTCCCCTTGGGGGAAATTCCTGCCGGCATTCCCAGTCTGGAATGGTAACTGAGATTCCCCTTGGGGGAAATTCCTGCCGGCATTCCCAGTCTGGAATAGTAACTGAGACTCCCCTTGGGGGAAATTCCTGCCGGCATTCCCAGTCTGGAATGGGAACTGAGATTCCCCTTGGGGGAAATTCTACACATCTGACAGAGACACTAAAGACACGTCTACTACAGTACAACTCAGGGTTAGGAGATGGTGCTGAACCCCATGACAGGCATTTTAGTGTAGTGGTCCACATTTTTGTGCCTTTGTGTGTGTGTGTGTGTGTGTCTATATGTGTATGTTTTTCTCCATGTTTGATGAAGCCCAGAGCGGTTAGGGCCACACACACCACTTCACTTTGCTCCTCTATCCTGAACTGTATCCCTGCCTGCCTCGCCCCAGCAGCACAGTAAAAACAGGGCCTGTCACGTATCAATTTGAGGACAGCCCGTCACTTTATCAACAATGTATTTCCTGTTTTTCCAGAATACTGGGGTTACAGGAAATCATCAGAGGATAAAATGCTTTGGCAGCGGTTGGAAACAGAAATATGTGTGTTGTTTGGCCTGGGCTTGAAAGAGGGTGGGATGATGACCATCCCCTGTGATCACTTTGTTTGCACTTGTGTTGATAGGCATGTGTCTGCCTGTGTCGTGTCACATGGTTTACACCCTTAACTCCCCTTTGATAAAACATCATCAACACTGTATGAGGTCGTTCTAGACATAAAGTGGGTTTATTTAATAGAAAAAGGGCTGGAAAAGAGGGCTGTATTCAATCAAAACCTGTGGCCAGAAGAGTCCGGTGCTAGAAAAAACAAAATATTCCTCTTGCACACCCTGACAGCGGAATTCTATCCAATTAAGAAATGAAACAATTCTGAAAGTGTGAAACAATAAGACAGTCAAATCTGTGTCAATTCTCACAGCACAGAAAGACATTGGGTTCTAGGGAGTCAGTGCACGTCAATTGTGTTTCACTTAAACAGGCCTACCATGTCTCTGTTTTTGTAGTAATACCAGACCTCTTAGCTTATCACATTCTAATGGAAGTGATAACATATCTTCTGTGTTTGCATGAAGAACAAAAACATCTGGGTTTGTTAGAATTAGCTCACAGAGGGCAAGGAACCCTAGGGGCCTAGCCACCCCAGTACAACCCCTCTGATGTGGTTGCTAATGGTAGCTAGCTGTGGCAAAACTTTGATCTGAAAGGAGGGAAGAAAAATAGTGGGGAAAACCACAAATGGTAGCCAGGCAGCCAGTATAGCCTACACAAGAGCACAGCGCTTTACAGTAGCCTATAAGTCACCCACTAAGCGTAGAGCACAGCGCTTTACAGTAGCCTATAAGTCACCCACTAAGCGCAGAGCACAGCGCTTTACAGTAGCCTATAAGTCACCCACTAAGCGCAGAGCACAGCGTTTTACAGTAGCCTATAAGTCACCCACTAAGCGCAGAGCACAGCGCTTTACAGTAACCTATAAATCACCCACTAAACATAGAGCACAGGGCTTTACAGTAGCCTATAAGTCACCCACTAAGCGCAGAGCACAGCGTTTTACAGTAGCCTATAAATCACTCACTAAACGTAGAACACAGCGCTTTACAGTAGCCTATAAGTCACCCACTAGGCATAGAGCACAGTGCTTTACAGTATCCTATACAGTGCCTTGCGAAAGTATTCAGCCCCCTTGAACTTTGCGACCTTTTGCCACATTTCAGGCTTCAAACATAAAGATATAAAACTGTCTTTTTTAGTGAAGAATCAACAACAAGTGGGACACAATCATGAAGTGGAACGACATTTATTGGATATTTCAAACTTTTTTAACAAATCAAAAACTGAAAAACTGGACGTGCAAAATTATTCAGCCCCTTTACTTTCAGTGCAGCAAACTCTCTCCAGAAGTTCAGTGAGGATCTCTGAATGATCCAATGTTGACCTAAATGACTAATGATGATAAATACAATCCACCTGTGTGTAATCAAGTCTCCGTATAAATGCACTTGCACTGTGATAGTCTCAGAGGTCCGTTAAAAGCGCAGAGAGCATCATGAAGAACAAGGAACACACCAGGCAGGTCCGAGATACTGTTGTGAAGAAGTTTAAAGCCGGATTTGGATACAAAAAGATTTCCCAAGCTTTAAACATCCCAAGGAGCACTGTGCAAGCGATAATATTGAAATGGAAGGAGTATCAGACCACTGCAAATCTACAAAGACCTGGCCGTCCCTCTAAACTTTCAGCTCATACAAGGAGAAGACTGATCAGAGATGCAGCCAAGAGGCCCATGATCACTCTGGATGAACTGCAGAGATCTGCAGCTGAGGTGGGAGACTCTGTCCATAGGACAACAATCAGTCGTATATTGCACAAATCTGGCCTTTATGGAAGAGTGGCAAGAAGAAAGCCATTGCTTAATTAAAGATATCCATAAAAAGTGTTGTTTAAAGTTTGCCACAAGCCACCTGGGAGACACACCAAACATGTGGAAGAAGGTGCTCTGGTCAGATGAAACCCAAATTGAACTTTTTGGCAACAATGCAAAACGTTATGTTTGGCGTAAAAGCAACACAGCTCATCACCCTGAACACACCATCCCCACTGTCAAACATGGTGGTGGCAGCATCATGGTTTGGGCCTGCTTTTCTTCAGCAGGGACAGGGAAGATGGTTAAAATTGATGGGAAGATGGATAGAGCCAAATACAGGACCATTCTGGAAGGAAACCTGATGGAGTCTGCAAAAGACCTGAGACTGGGACGGAGATTTGTCTTCCAACAAGACAATGATCCAAAACATAAAGCAAAATCTACAATGGAATGGTTCAAAAATAAACATATCCAGGTGTTAGAATGGCCAAGTCATAGTCCAGACCTGAATCCAATCGAGAATCTGTGGAAAGAACTGAAAACTGCTGTTCACAAATGCTCTCCATCCAACCTCATTGAGCTCGAGCTGTTTTGCAAGGAGGAATGGGAAAAAATGTCAGTCTCTCGATGTGCAAAACTGATAGAGACATACCCCAAGCGACTTACAGCTGTAATCGCAGCAAAAGGTGGCGCTACAAAGTATTAACTTAAGGGGGCTGAATAATTTTGCACGCCCAATTTTTCAGTTTTTGATTTGTTAAAAACGTTTGAAATATCCAATAAATGTCGTTCCACTTCATGATTGTGTCCCACTTGTTGTTGATTCTTCACAAAAAAATACAGTTTTATATCTTTATGTTTGAAGCCTGAAATGTGGCAAAAGGTCGCAAAGTTCAAGGGGGCCGAATACTTTCGCAAGGCACTGTAAGTCACCCGCTAAGCATTTAGGCCTTTTTTTTGGTCCTGTTGGGATGTCTTATTTTGTTGCAGTTTGGACTGGCCTTGATTTCAACGTCCAAGGACAAAGATTTTTGGTTGGGTCCAGACCAGACCTGAACCAATCATCGACGTCTATTTTTGGTTCAGATTCAGTTCGGTCTGGACCGGCCTTTATTTCAACGTCCTCAAGACGTTCGGTCAGTACCGGCCTATATTTGGCCCAATCATAGTCACTACAGTACCAGTCAACAGTTTGGACAAACCTAGGATTTTTCTTTATTTTTCACTATTTTCTACATTGTAGAATAATAGTGAAAACATCCAAACTATAAAATAACACATATGGAATCATGTAGTAACCAAAAAAGTGTTAAACAAATCAAAATATATTTGATATTTAATATTCTTAAAAGTAGCCACCCTTTCCCTTGATGACAGCTTCGCACACGCTTGGCATTCTCACAACCACCTGGAATGCTTCACCTGGAATGCTTGTCCAACAGTCTTGAAGGAGTTCCCACATATGCTGAGCACTTGTTGGCTGCTTTTCCTTCACTCTGCTGTCCAACTTATCCTAAACCATCTCAATTGGGTTGAGGTCGGATGATTGTGGAGGCCAGGTCATCTGATGCAGCACTCAATCACTTGCCTTCTTGTTAAAATAGCCTTTACACAGCCTGGAACAAATGATAGTCCCACTAAGCGCAAACCAGATGGAATGGCGTATCGTTGCAGAATGCTATGGTAGCCATGTTAGTTAAGTGAGCTTTGAATTCTAAACAAATCACTGACCGTGTCACCAACAAAACACCCTCACACCATCACACCTCCTCTTCCATGCTTCACGGTGGGAGCCACACATGCAGAGATAATCTGTTCACCTACTCTGCGTCTCACGAAGACACAGCAGTTGGAACCAAAAATCTCAAATTTGGACTCATCAGACCAAGGACAGATTTCCACCAGTCTAATGTCCATTGCTCATGTTTCTTGGCCCAATCAAGTCTGTTCCTCTTATTGGTGTCCTTTAGTAGTGGTTTCTTTGTAGCAATTCGACCATGAAGGCCTGATTCACACTGTCTCCTCTGAACAGTTGATGTTGAGATGTGTCTGTTACATGAACTCAGTGAAGCATTTATTTGGACTGCAATTTTTGAGGCTGGTAACTCTAATGAACTTATCCTCCGGTCTTCTTACCCTGTGTCGGGCCTCATGAGAGCCAGTTTCATCATAGAGCTTGATGCTTTTTGCGACTGCCCTTGAAGAAACAAAGTTCTTGAAATTTTCCGGATTGACTGTCCTTCATGTCTTAAAGTAATGATGGACTGTCATTTCTCTTTGCTTATTTGAGCTGTTCTTGCCATAATATGTACTTGGTATTTTACCAAACAGGGCTATCTTCTGTATACCACCCCTACCTTGTAACAACATAACTGATTGGCTCAAACGCATTAAGAAGGAAAAAAATAAAATAAATTAACTTTTAACAAAGCACCCCTGTTAATTTAAATGCATTTCAGGTGACTACCACATGAAGCTGGTTGAGAGAATACCAAGTGTGTGCAAAGCTGTCAAAGGGTGGCTACTTTGAAGAATCTCAAATATTTGTTTATCACTTATTTTGTTACTACATGATTCTATATATTTTATTTCATAGTTTTGATGTCTTCACTATTATGTAGAAAATGGTAGAAAGAAAAACCCTTGAATGAGTAGATGTCCAAACTTTTGACTGGTACTGTATGTTTCACAAGTTTGAACAGCACAGTACAGCACAATACAGTACTGTAGAGCACAGCAGAGCACAGTACATTACAGTAAAGTACACAGTACAGTAAAGGAAAATGCTTTGCAAGTGTTTGTTTTTACATTTTAATTTGGATTATTCAGCAGACGCTCTTATTCAGAGCGACTTACAGTCGTTGCATTCAACCAGTGGCGTGCCGTGGGCCTGGGGCCTGGGCCTTCAGTGAGGTCCTACACAGTCCCACCCGAATTAATCCACCTCTTATTACCATCATTATGATGTCATAGCTCTAGACACTATACATTTAGACAGAAACGCAGTATAACCAGGCGTTGCGTCACCTTGAAATTGACATTTTTATTCAGAGAATTGCAGGGGAAGAGTACAATACAGTACAGTTCAACTAATAGGCAAGAACATAGTCGAGTGCAACAGAGTTATATTAATATTCTTCTTCTATCCATTTCTGGTCCACAAACTTTGAGCTTTAAGTCTCCCCCCCAAAAAAATACAGTTCCTGTTTACCCAAAAACATGACACAGTCAATGAGTCTTTTCAATATTTCCCTTTGTTTCTTCACCTTTTCATTGTGCAGCTCCGTTGCCCTGCGTGCTTGTTCGTTGAGCTGTAGATCCACTCGGGTGTCCCCAAAAGTTTTCAAAAGCACCATTGCTTGTAAGTGCCCAGCCGTACTTTGGTGTCTAGTTGCTGCCTTGGTTAGATAACTCAAGTTTGCAAAGCCAATGTGGCTCCAAACACCAAATTGATCACTTGCAAATAATATGCATTCCCAGCAGTACAGTTTGCAGTGCTTCTCGGAGCCTGTGAGCCATTGATAGCGCTCGTAGTTGGAACTTTGAAAGTGGCGAACGAACCCCTTTCCCGCCTGTGACACGCTTTGTAGCGTCGGCGTCGGGCGACCTCTCCTTACAATGTCTAATGCCGTTATAATTATATCCTCGACCAAATCGATATCTTCTCCTCCTTCCGCCATTGTGGGTTGAAAAAACAGCTTAGTAGTACACAAATTCATTTGTTTATCAAATTCAGTTTCCTAGTTCTGAGGTTCTGCATAGACCTGCCCATAGGACCTGCCTCTCAATATTGGTAATCCAATCAAAAGACGTGCAGGCACTACGCCTGCTAGCTGGCTCCTGTGTAACACTGGAGCCAGCCAGCAGGCGTACAATAGCCAACTCTAAAGCTGATTGGTTGACACTACATTTTCATTTCCATTCACTTTAAGCTACAAGCGCCCGCACTGTTGATTCTGAAGGCCTGAGGGCAGATTTTAGACCCCTGGTAACACATGATGGCTGAATATGACTGGATAAAAGATCTAACATAAAGACCAGCCCTCCAAATCTCAACCTGGGGCTGGAAGCAGTGCAACCAAGAGGAAAGCTATGAAATGAAGAGTATAACTCTTACTCTGGGGAATAATTGAATACATATTTGTGGGAAAATATATTTCAAAAAAGATATATTCTGATGATGTTTAGGCCAGCAGAGAAGGCCTTGCTGGCCCTGACGGCCCACCACTGCATTCAACTAAGGTAAATAATCAACAGACTAAATACAGGCACACACTCAAACATGCGTAACAGACATGCAGCGGCCTGAACATGCATACAGACTAGTGTCTGTAAGCGTTACTGAGAATGTTAATGTAGCTGAAGTGGTCTTTTAGTTTATCCTGGGGATTGGACTACTATGTACATCATTGCTGCCAGATGTAAGGCTTTTGAATGAACATATTGTAAGTGTGACAGATGGAACAATAACACATATTCTGTGGTGATAGAATGCTTACTTCATTGAAAATGTATGTGCAGATGAAAATTTGGCCATAGAATCAATGACTGAAAAATAAGTATTTTTCAACATCTGTAAATTATATATTTTCAACACCCAGAAAATTTGTATTTCTGATGTCTGGAAAATACGTCTTTTAACCTTTCATTCAGCACCTAAATGCACCTGATTCCAATGTCTGGTAGTTAGTGCTTTTTGAGGTTGGTTCAGTTTCGGTTTGATTATGACAGAATGATCACGATTTTGGTTTCGGTCATTTTTTACAACATTAAATGCACTATGCATTATGTGGGTTGAATGCTGTATCAACACAGAATAAAACAATGAATAAAAGTCCCATGACGGTAATGACTGCCCATTACAACTTATCACCTATTAACCATAATGTATTCACATTACTTTACTTTAATAAAACAATTAGTTGTGTATATTACATTTGTTATATTAGATTACTTTATTAATTAATTCCAAGTCATCACCTCATCTCTACAGAGCTGCTGCCTATGCTGGAAATAAGGCATACTTTTATGACCTCTGAATACCAACTATCAATCACTTAGATCATGTATTTTCAGCTAGAGATAAATTGTGAAGCAACTGCTCTATCCCGCTCGATTGTGCATTCTTCTGTGTCTTTTATGTAGCCCACATAAAGGAAACACATATCGGACAAGTAGGGGCGCAATGTATTATAGTCATTGTAGTTAATTACCACATTTTATGTGTTAAACTATATAGAATATTGGACTGTTGGAAACTACAACTCCCTACTACATCTCACAGTTCAGGCTTGATCTGATTTACCTCTACAGAAACTTTGGAAAGTGCACAGAAAAATAATAACTAAATTAGTTGTTTAAAACGGAAAAATAACCGAAATGTCAGGTTAATCTCTCATCCCTAAAGGCCGGAAAATGCGTATTTTCAACCTCCGGGAAATACATATTTGTACCTTTTATTCAGCACCTAAAATGCACCTGAAATCAAAGTCTGGAAAATACATATTTTCAATGTCATTTTGCTTACTGCGAAATGTGTAACGTTCTGACCCTAGTTCTTGTGTTTTTTCTTTGTTTTAGTTGGTCAGGACGTGAGTTGGGTGGGTATTCTATGTTTTGTGTTTCTAGGTTGGGTTTCTTGTTTGGCCTGATATGGTTCTCAGGTGTTAGTCATTGTCTCTGATTGGGAACCATATTTAGGTAGCCTGTTTTCTGTTGGGGTTTGTGGGTGGTTATTTTCAGTCTTTGTGTGTCTGCACCAGATAGGACTGTTTCGGTTGTCACGTTGTAGTTTTGTGTTTTTGAAGTGTTCAGTTTTCCATTAAAAAGATGAACACTAACCACGCTGCGCTTTGGTCCTCTCTATCTCCAGACGACAACCGTTACAAAATGACAACAGAAAAGAGGCCAAAAAGAGGCCAAAAAGGCAGAACAAGGATTTGGGATAATAACCAATTAGAAGTGTATTGAACTATTGAACTCCTTTGTTCAAATGAGTGCCCAATTAAAAGTGCTTTGAACTATGCTGAAAACAGAGACAGGAAAGAGGCACTACCAGTCATTTCTCTACTTTGTAAACCCACTGATCAGTGAGTTTTAACAAATTGCAGTGTTACTGTTATTACATTTTGTCCTTAACCATTATTTAACCAGGAAAAGCCCATTGAGACCCAGAGTCTCTTTTTCAAGGGAGACCTGGCCAAGAAGGCAGCAACAATCAATACATTACAGAATTAAAACATACAACAATACAACATGATCCAGCCTAAAAATAGCATTTACACAGAGTCTCCCATCAATATTTAAATTCATTCAGTGGCACTAACATATCTAGAAGCATGGATTGTAGACTATTCCATGCCTCTGGTGCACAAGAAGAGAAGGCAGTCTTGCCTAATACTGTGAATGTTCTGGGGACTTTAAGTAGCAACCACCTAGCAGACCAGGTATGGTAACTGCTGGTGGTGAAGGAGACCAGACTACAGAGGTAAAGAGGGACCAATGTTTCTGAGTCTAGCTACAGCAGCAACACCTAGCAGACCAGGTATGGTAACTGCTGGTGGTGAAGGAGACCAGACTACAGAGGTAAAGAGGGACCAATGTTTCTGAGTCTAGCTACAGTAGCAACCACCTAGCAGACCAGGTATGGTAACTGCTGGTGGTGAAGGAGACCAGACTACAGAGGTAAAGAGGGAGTTTACTCAAAAGGGCTTTGTAGATGAACATATAGAAATGTAGCTTTCTGAGCATATAAAGTGAGGTCCAATCTACCATTTGGTACAATGTGCAATGGTGGTTGAGTGACTTGGCATTTGTAATAAAGCGCAAGGACGCATGATAAACAGAGTCTCTGTCAGACAGAGGAGGCTGCATGATAAACAGAGTCTCTGTAAGACAGAGGAGGCTACATGATAAACAGAGTCTCTGTAAGACAGAGGAGGCTACATGATAAACAGAGTCTCTGTCAGACAGAGGAGGCTGCATGATAAACAGAGTCTCTGTCAGACAGAGGAGGCTGCATGATAAACAGAGTCTCTGTAAGACAGAGGAGGCTACATGATAAACAGAGTCTCTGTCAGACAGAGGAGGCTTCATGATAAACAGAGTCTCTGTCAGACAGAGGAGGCTGCATGATAAACAGAGTCTCTGTAAGACAGAGGAGGCTACATGATAAACAGAGTCTCTGTCAGACAGAGGAGGCTGCATGATAAACAGAGTCTCTGTAAGACAGAGGAGGTTACATGATAAACAGAGTCTCTGTAAGACAGAGGAGGCTGTATGATAAACAGAGTCCAGTCTCTGTAAGACAGCGGAGGCTGCATGATAAACAGAGTCTCTGCAAGACAGAGGAGGCTGCATGATAAACAGAGTCTCTGTCAGACAGAGGAGGCTGCATGATAAACAGAGTCTCTGTAAGACAGAGGAGGCTACATGATAAACAGAGTCTCTGTAATACAGAGGAGGCTGTATGATAAACAGAGTCCAGTCTCTGTAAGACAGAGGAGGCTGCATGATAAACAGAGTCTCTGTCAGACAGAGGAGGCTACATGATAAACAGAGTCTCTGTAAGACAGAGGAGGCTGCATGATAAACAGAGTCTCTGTCAGACAGAGGAGGTTGCATGATAAACAGAGTCCAGTCTCTGTAAGACAGAGGAGGCTGCATGATAAACAGAGTCCAGTCTCTGTAAGACAGCGGAGGCTGCATGATAAACAGAGTCTCTGTAAGACAGAGGAGGCTGCATGATAAACAGAGTCTCTGTCAGACAGAGGAGGCTGCATGATAAACAGAGTCTCTGTAAGACAGAGGAGGCTACATGATAAACAGAGTCTCTGTAAGACAGAGGAGGCTGCATGATAAACAGAGTCTCTGTAAGACAGAGGAGGCTACATGATAAACAGAGTCTCTGTCAGACAGAGGAGGCTGCATGATAAACAGAGTCTCTGTCAGACAGAGGAGGCTACATGATAAACAGAGTCTCTGTAAGACAGAGGAGGCTACATGATAAACAGAGTCTCTGTAAGACAGAGGAGGCTGTATGATAAATAGAGTCCAGTCTCTTTAAGACAGAGGAGGCTGCATGATAAACAGAGTCTCTGTCAGACAGAGGAGGCTACATGATAAACAGAGTCTCTGTCAGACAGAGGAGGCTGCATGATAAACAGAGTCTCTGTAAGACAGAGGAGGCTGCATGATAAACAGAGTCCAGTCTCTGTAAGACAGAGGAGGCTGCATGATAAACAGAGTCTCTGTCAGACAGAGGAGGCTGCATGATAAACAGAGTCTCTGTAAGACAGAGGAGGTTACATGATAAACAGAGTCTCTGTAAGACAGAGGAGGCTGCATGATAAACAGAGTCTCTGTAAGACAGAGGAGGCTGCATGATAAACAGAGTCTCTGTAAGACAGCGGAGGCTGCATGATAAACAGAGTCTCTGTAAGACAGAGGAGGCTGCATGATAAACAGAGTCCAGTCTCTGTAAGACAGCGGAGGCTACATGATAAACAGAGTCTCTGTAAGACAGAGGAGGCTACATGATAAACAGAGTCTCTGTAAGACAGAGGAGGCTACATGATAAACAGAGTCTCTGTAAGACAGCGGAGACTGCATGATAAACAGAGTCTCTGTAAGACAGAGGAGGCTACATGATAAACAGAGTCTCTGTCAGACAGAGGAGGCTACATGATAAACAGAGTCTCTGTAAGACAGAGGAGGCTACATGATAAACAGAGTCTCTGTCAGACAGAGGAGGCTGCATGATAAACAGAGTCTCTGTCAGACAGAGGAGGCTACATGATAAACAGAGTCTCTGTAAGACAGAGGAGGCTGCATGATAAACAGAGTCTCTGTAAGACAGAGGAGGCTGCATGATAAACAGAGTCTCTGTCAGACAGAGGAGGCTGCATGATAAACAGAGTCTCTGTAAGACAGAGGAGGCTGCATGATAAACAGAGTCTCTGTAAGACAGAGGAGGCTGTATGATAAACAGAGTCCAGTCTCTGTAAGACAGAGGAGGCTGCATGATAAACAGAGTCTCTGTCAGACAGAGGAGGCTGCATGATAAACAGAGTCTCTGTCAGACAGAGGAGGCTGCATGATAAACAGAGTCTCTGTAAGACAGAGGAGGCTGCATGATAAACAGAGTCTCTGTAAGACAGAGGAGGCTGCATGATAAACAGAGTCTCTGTAAGACAGAGGAGGTTACATGATAAACAGAGTCTCTGTAAGACAGAGGAGGCTGCATGATAAACAGAGTCTCTGTAAGACAGAGGAGGCTGCATGATAAACAGAGTCTCTGTCAGACAGAGGAGGCTGCATGATAAACAGAGTCTCTGTAAGACAGATGAGGCTACATGATAAACAGAGTCTCTGTCAGACAGAGGAGGCTGCATGATAAACAGAGTCTCTGTCAGACAGAGGAGGCTACATGATAAACAGAGTCTCTGTAAGACAGAGGAGGCTACATGATAAACAGAGTCTCTGTCAGACAGAGGAGGCTACATGATAAACAGAGTCTCTGTCAGACAGAGGAGGCTGCATGATAAACAGAGTCTCTGTAAGACAGAGGAGGTTGCATGATAAACAGAGTCTCTGTAAGACAGAGGAGGCTGCATGATAAACAGAGTCTCTGTAAGACAGAGGAGGCTGCATGATAAACAGAGTCTCTGTAAGACAGCGGAGGCTGCATGATAAACAGAGTCTCTGTAAGACAGAGGAGGCTGCATGATAAACAGAGTCTCTGTAAGACAGAGGAGGCTGCATGATAAACAGAGTCTCTGTAAGACAGAGGAGGCTGCATGATAAACAGAGTCTCTGTCAGACAGAGGAGGCTGCATGATAAACAGAGTCTCTGTAAGACAGAGGAGGCTGCATGATAAACAGAGTCTCTGTAAGACAGAGGAGGCTGTATGATAAACAGAGTCTCTGTCAGACAGAGGAGGCTGCATGATAAACAGAGTCTCTGTCAGACAGAGGAGGCTACATGATAAACAGAGTCTCTGTCAGACAGAGGAGGCTGCATGATAAACAGAGTCTCTGTAAGACAGAGGAGGCTGCATGATAAACAGAGTCTCTGTAAGACAGCGGAGGCTGCATGATAAACAGAGTCTCTGTAAGACAGAGGAGGCTGCATGATAAACAGAGTCTCTGTAAGACAGAGGAGGCTGCATGATAAACAGAGTCTCTGTAAGACAGAGGAGCCTGCATGATAAACAGAGTCTCTGTCAGACAGAGGAGGCTGCATGATAAACAGAGTCTCTGTAAGACAGAGGAGGCTGCATGATAAACATAGTCTCTGTAAGACAGAGGAGGCTGCATGATAAACAGAGTCTCTGTAAGACAGAGGAGGCTGCATGATAAACAGAGTCTCTGTAAGACAGAGGAGGCTGCATGATAAACAGAGTCTCTGTAAGACAGAGGAGGCTGCATGATAAACAGAGTCTCTGTAAGACAGAGGAGGCTGCATGATAAACAGAGTCTCTGTAAGACAGAGGAGGCTGCATGATAAACAGAGTCTTTGTAAGACAGAGGAGGTTACATGCATGAACAACAAGTCACCATAATCCATTACAGAGATAAAAGTGGTCTGAACAAGCTTCTTTCTAGCCATAAGCGGGAAGCTTTATTACAAAAATAAAAACCCAATTTCAATTTAAACTTTGTCATAAGATTATCCACATGAACTTTAAAGGACAACTTGTCATCCAAGCAAATACCTAGATACCAAATTCTAAAAGCCCTAGTTCCTAAACCAATTTACTGCTCCTCCACTGAGGATGACACTTTTTCAATGGATAAGCCACCAGATGTGACACAACTCTGGCAGAGTTCTAGCTCTGGTAAAGGTCATGAATTTAGTTTGTTGTACATTCAAGACCAGTTTGAGACCATAAAGGGAGGCCTGCAGTGACTGAAAAGCAGTCTGAAGCTCTTCAACAGCCTGAACCAGAGAAGGAGCACATGAATATATGACTGCATCATCTGCATATACTGTACATGGAACTTTGCTGGTTGCATCCCATTTCCCAAATCATTAATACAAATTGAGAACAACACAGGAGATAAAATAAAACTCTGTGGCACACCACTATTAACCTCAAGAAAGCTAGACATGTGACTGTCAGTATATACACATTGTGTTCTGGTAGAAAGAATGTTCCTAAACCAATTTACTGCCCCTTCACTGAGACCAATGTTTCTGAGTCTAGCTACAGTAGCAACACCTAGCAGACCGGATATGGTAACTGCTGGTGGTGAAGGAGACCAGACTACAGAGGTAAAGAGGGACCAATGTTTCTGAGTCTAGCTACAGTAGCAACACCTAGCAGACCAGGTATGGTAACTGCTGGTGGTGAAGGAGACCAGACTACAGAGGTAAAGAGGGACCAATGTTTCTGAGTCTAGCTACAGTAGCAACACCTAGCAGACCAGGTATGGTAACTGCTGGTGGTGAAGGAGACCAGACTACAGAGGTAAAGAGGGACCAATGTTTCTGAGTCTAGCTACAGTAGCCACACCTAGCAGACCAGGTATGGTAACTGCTGGTGGTGAAGGAGACCAGACTACAGAGGTAAAGAGGGACCAATGTTTCTGAGTCTAGCTACAGTAGCAACACCTAGCAGACCAGGTATGGTAACTGCTGGTGGTGAAGGAGACCAGACTACAGAGGTAAAGAGGGACCAATGTTTCTGAGTCTAGCTACAGTAGCAACAATTCATGGTCAACTGAATAAAAGGCCTTTGATAAATCCACAAACAGAGCAGCACAATGTTGCTTTTTATCAAGTGCATTAATGATGTCGTTTGCCACTGCCATAGCTGCAGTTGTGGTGCTGTGCCCCGATCTAAAGCCAGACTGAACACCGCTCAGTATGTTCTTTTCAATTAAGACGTTTTTTAACTGTGAGCTCACTAGGGATTCATAGACTGGCCAGGATAGGGAGTTGGGAGATAGAACGATAGTTATTAGCATCTGAGGGATCTCCACTCTTTAGCAGTGGGAGGACATAAGCTGATTTCCAAATGCTGGGTATGGAATTGGTCAAGTGACTCATGTTGAAAATGTGTGCCACAGGTTCAGATATAATACCAGCTGCTACCTTTAAGAGGGGTCCAGGCTGTCTGGACCTGCAGACTTTTTAGTGTCTATAGCCTTTAGTGCTTTATAGACCTCAGTATAAGAAACAGGCTCAAAGTTAAAATGGTTGACATTAGAGGTCGACCATTTATGATTTTTCGACACCGATACCGATTATTGGAGGACAAAAAAAGACGATACCGATTAATCGGACGGTTTTTAAAATTGATTTGTAATAATGACAATTACAACAATACTGAATTAACACTTATTTTAACTTAATCAATAAAATCAATTTAGCCTCAAATAAATAATGAAACATGTTCAATTTGGTTTAAATAATGCAAAAACAAAGTGTTGGAGAAGAAAGTAAAAGTGCAATATGTGCTTTGTAAGAAAGCTAACGTTTAAGTTCCTTGTTCAGAACATGAGAACATATGAAAGCAGGTGGTTCCTTTTAACATGAGTCTTCAATATTCCCAGGTAAGAAGTTTTAGGTTGTAGTTATTATAGAATTATAGGACTATTTCCCTCTATACCATTTGTATTTCATATAGCTTTGACTATTGGATGTTCTTATAGGCACTTTAGTATTGCCAGTGTAACAGTATAGCTTCCGTTCCTCTCCTCGCTCCTCCCTGGGCTCGAACCAGGAACACAACGACAACAGCCACCCTCAAAGCAGCGTTACCCATGCAGAGCAAGGGGAACAACCACTCCAAGTCTCAGAGCGAGTGACATTTGAAACACTATTAGCCCGCACCCCGCTAACTAGCTAGCCATTTCACATCACATCGTTAAACCAGCCTAATCTCGGGAGTTGATAGGCTTGAAGTCATAAACAGCAGAGCTGCTGGCAAAACGCACGAAAGTGCTGTTTGAATGAATGCTTACGAGCCTGCTGGTGCCTACCATCGCTCAGTCAGACTGCTCTATCAAATCATAGACTGAATTATAACATAATAACACACAGAAATGCGAGCCTTAGGTAATTAATATGGTAGAATCCGAAAACCATCATCTCGAAAACAAGACGTTTATTCTTTCAGTGAAACACGGAACTGTTCCGTATCTTATCTAACGGGTGGCATCCATCAGTCTAAATATTCTTGTTACATTGCACAACCTTCAATGTTATGTCATAATTACGTAAAATTCTGGCAAATTAATTCTCAATGAGCTAGGCTGCCCGAACTGTTGCATATACCCTGACTCTGCGTGCAATGAACACAAGAGAAGTGACACAATTTCACCTGGTTAATATTGACTGCTAACCTGGATTTCTTTTAGCTAAATATGCAGGTGTAAAAATATATACTTCTGTGTATTGATTTTAAGAAAGGCATTGATGTTTATGGTTAGCTACAAATTGGAGCAACGATGCGTACCACATCGATTGTATGCAACGCAGGACACGCTAGATAAAATAGTAATATCATCAACCATGTGTAGTTATAACTAGTGATTATGATTGATTAAGTTTAATGCTAGCTAGCAACTTACCTTCGCTTCTTACTGCATTCGCGTGACAGGCAGGCTCCTCGTGAGGCAGGTGGTTAGAGGTGGTTGGACTAGTTAACCGTAAGGTTGCAAGATTGAATCCCTGAGCTGACAAGGTAAAAATCTGTCATTCTGCCCCTGAACAAGGCAGTTAACCCACCGTTCCTAGGCCGTCACTGAAAGTAAGAATGTGTTCTTAACTGACTTGCCTAGTTAAATAAAGATTAAATAAAGGTGTAAAAAAAAAAAAAAAGATCGGCAAAATCGGCGCCCAAAATTACCGATTTCCGATTGTTATGAAAACTGGAAATCGGCCATAATTAATCGGCCATTCCGATTAATCGGCCGACCTCTAGTTGACATGAGGGCCTATATCATAGTTGACTGTAACAGAGCTTACATTAGAGGCCTGGGTCCCACCATTATCAAAGACTGAACCAGCAGATATGAAGTGCTTGTTAAAACCCCTACAATATGGGCTTTATCCCTCACTTCATTAGAATCCATCATTAAATGGTCAGGAAGGCCAGAGGATACATTAGAACCTGACACTGATTTGATTAGCTTCCAGAACTTGGTAGGGTTGTTTAGGTTCTCTGTGACTGCATTTAAATAGTCATCTGATTTGGACTTCAATCAATCCTGTACATTTGTTCCTTTACTGGGCGCTCTGAAGGAGGCCCAGTCAACAGGAGCATTTCTATGTCTAGCTTGAGCCCAAGAGATATTTATTTCTCTTTCTAATTAATTCGGCCAAGTTATCTGACAACCATGGATTGTCCTTTCCACTGATTCTACATATCTTCACAGGGTCATGCTTATCACAAATCGACACAAATGTCATATAAAAATAGTCCCAGGCAGTGTCAACATGGAGAATCAGAATTACTATGTCAATATTATGGTACAGATCAAGTAAGAACGCTTGCTCAACAAATTGTCTAAAATGTCATTTAAAAATCTAACAGGGTTTGGCTTTGGTCATGTTTGTATTTCTAACACAAGCAATTGCACAGTGATCACTGGCATCATTACAGAATATCCCAGTCGATGTGTATTTGTGAGGGTTATTCATTAGAATAATGTCCAATAGCGTTGATTTGTTAGGTGCTCTGGGATTCGGTCATGTAGGAGCATTAATTAATTGAGCGAGATTCAGAGAGTCACACAGTTCTTTAAAAGAGTCCGAGACAGATGAACATATAGCTCATCAAGCATGTCCCAGTTCAAATCTCCTACAATAATGAATTCAGAGTCATTTAGCTTGTGCAGGACATCAGAAAGAGAGTTAAGTGCGTCTCCTGAAGACGAAGGCGTCTGTAGCAGCCGACTACAGTGATGTGGGAGTCCTTATATACAGTATGTTCAAATCAAAATGTTTGGCTTTGGTATCGAGAGAATTTCACATAAACTCAGATTTCACATAAATTGCAACCCCTCCTTTACTCATCTGATCCATTGTAAAACAACATGTAGCCATCAATAGTACACAGTGTTTGTGTTCTGTGGTAAACAAGCTGTTCCTGGCTGCCTTTGGCAGACTATTGGCCATTTGAAGACCACTGAGCCTGTCCAGATGACCAAAAGCCTCTCTGTTGAACCCTAGCAGTACAAAAACAAGATTGGTATGAGCCAGGCACCAGGTCTCTCATCAACAGTCTTTCCTGTCAATGTGAACATATAGCTCATCTTGGTGAAGGGGTCAGGAAAAACTCCTGGCCCAACTCAGAGCTACTTTTAACCACAGTTCAGACCATTCCACCACAGTTCAGACCATTCCACCACAGTTCAGACCATTGCACCACAGTTCAGACCATTCCCCCACAGTTCAGACCATTCCACCACAGTTCAGACCAGCCCCTGTTCAGACAGATAATACTCTGGCTTGTACTTTACCTCAAAGTTAGCCTGGGTTAATAGCATGCACTTCAACAGGCCTCTCCAAGTCAACTTAATAACATATAAACATTGGCCAGATGTTACCAGGCTTAATTAGGACAGCCAGACCTTCAGATCAGCTCCAAAGAGACACGTAGCCAGACTCCTCACACAGACACATGCACACACACACACGTGAACAAACACATGCGCACACACGTCAGATAAACTCTGAACACGTAGCCAAAGCTAGCTTGCCTAGCTACATTTACGAAGGCCACAGAAATATGCGTCTCACCCACAGAGAGAAGGGGGAATGTGAGACAGGAAAAAGAGACTGAAAGAGGTGGATCTAAGAGAGAAGAGATAATGATGTATACTAAACAAAAATATAAACGCAACATGTAAATAAAAGATCCCAGAAATGTTCCATATGCACAAAAAGCTTACCTCCCTGTTAGTGAGCATTTCTCCTTTGCCAAGATAATCCATCCACCTGACAGGTGTGGCATGTCAAGAAGCTGATTAAACAGCATGATCATTACACAGGTGCACCTTGTGCTGGGGAAAATAAAATGTGCAGTTTTGTCACACAATACAATGTCACATATGTGTGCAATTGGCATGCTGACTGCAGGAATGTCCACCAGAGCTATTGTCAGAGAATTCAATGTTAATGTCTCTACCATAAGCTGCTTCCAACGTTGTTTTAAGAATTTGGAAGTACATCCAACCGGCCTCACAACCGCAGACACCGTGTAACTAGGCCAGCCCAGGACCTCCACGTCCGGCTTCTTCACCTGCGGGATCGTCTGATGAAACTGAGGAGTATCTCTGTCTGTAATAATTCTGATTGGCTGAGCCTTGCTCCCACGTGGGACCCAGGCCCACCCATGGCTGCGCCCCTGCCCAGTCATGTGAAATCCACAGAATAGGGCCTAATGCATTTATTTGAATTGACTGATTCCCTTAAATTATCTGTAACTCTTTAAAATCTTTGAAATTGTTGCACGTTGTGTTTATATTTTTGTTCAGTATAGATAAAGGGTGATAGGTAGAAGGGTAGAAATAGGGGATCAAAGAAAGTGTGGATGAGGGTTGGTAGAAAGGGAGCGATAGAGAGGGCCAGAGGGGTAGAAGTGAGATAGAGGCAGACAGATGCAGCTGGCCAGACACAAGGCCCAGTGTGTGTGTGCGGGCATGTGTGTGTGTTAGTGTGTGTGTGTGTGTCAGTATTTGGTATTTAGAGTATGTTCACACACAGCTTCTCCAGACATAGACCTCACCCTTATCCTGCATGGACTGGACTGTCACACTCACGTACACAGGGCAGCACATCAGAGAGAGATGGAGAAAAGAAAGGGGAGTGTGAAAGAAAAAAGGAAACAAGAAGTGGGATAGGGTGGAAAGAGAGGGATCAGAGGAAGTGTGAGGTAGGGAAAGATGAAGTGATAGAGTAATGTAAAATAAAAAGAAGGAGTGCTGTTGTGATGGTCTTACGCGGGGAGCTGGGGGTCCGTGGTCATCGAGATATGTGGATTCTCCTGTGAAGAAACAGAGGTACAGATATTTATTCAGGGCTACAGTCCAATAGTGTTCAATCGTATTACGGCAAATCCACTGGCGGAAAAATCCATTTGACTGAGTTAAGATTCCACAGGCTAGTGACCTCAAGTCAATGATTACCAATAAATATCTGAATAAATATCACATAGACAGGAAGGAAATCTACATCCAGCCACAACAATCGTCAATAACCACCAATAGCCCGGCCTGGCCAGTCACTATCTCTCTAAGAAAAACAGAGCGACCTTCACATCTACATAAAGTGTGGGAATGTCATCATGAGTGAGCTACGGCCCATTTATACAGTATCTGCCAGTTATGGAGTCGTTTCATCTCTGGACAAAGGGTCCCTTTTAAGGCCGCCTCACACTGAGGATCTATGCTCTCCTTTCAGCCCACTCTCCAACTCCAGGACCAGGCTCCAGACAGCGGCCTTTTCTTCTCCACTCTGCATTCGGAGCGGAGCGCGTCCAGAGACACTGAGACGCTATACTTCCCATCACCTCTACAACATTCAGAGGCAAGGAGAGAGCGAGAGAGAGAGAGGGGGAGAGAGTGAGAGAGATTGAGAGAGGGGGACAGAGAGAGAGAGAGAGAGAGAGAGAGATTGAGAGAGGGGGAGAGAGAGAGAGAGAGTGAGAGAGATTGAGAGAGAGAGAGAGAGAGAGAGAGAGAGAGAGAGAGAGAGAGAGAGAGAGATTGAGAGAGGGGGAGAGAGAGAGAGTGAGAGAGATTGAGAGAGAGAGAGTGAGAGAGTTTGAGAGAGGGAGAGAGAGAGTGAGAGAGATTGAGAGAGGGGGACAGAGAGAGAGTGAGAGAGACTGAGAGAGGGGGACAGAGAGAGTGAGAGAGAGTGAGAGATTGAGAAAGGGTGAGGGGGAAGTTGGGTTGTTCTTAAATGTGAAGAGAAGGGAGGACCTCTACTCACTGGCAAAAAGTATCAAAGCCAACAGTGCAATATTCTAGAACACTGCTGTGTGTACGCGTATACGTTTTGGACTATGATAGACACTTTCAACAATTCTACTCACACCTGCACGCTGCTCTTGCTACTATCACTGTTCTATTGAAGCTTACCTGTCAGCCTCTTAGCCTTCATCAGAGCTTTTCACTCCACTAAACTAAATAAACCATCTTTGGTATAATAATAATTGATTTAATGTCATAATCTCAGGCGCATCAAAAGCAAACAAACAAGAAACACATGGTCATGAGTAGCTTACCTATAGTTGGCTAGGTCAGCCAATAGAGGCCAAGTCTTTGAGTGCATGCATCCTCCAAAAAGAATAAGGGACAGTTCATGACTTGATCAGAGAAAGGGGGTCAGGGAGATGGTTGATGAAGACGGAGTCTGGTGACAATCTTGTAAAAGACTAGCTACTCTGGGAACCAGGCTGAGTCGAGTAGCCACTGGACTTCTCCTGCACAATGTATGGCACACCCTTGGGCGATGTCTTTGCAGCTTTGGGCGCCAGAAAGCTCACTACATACAGTTCAGAGTAGTAACCAGTCGTCCTCATTACGAGCCCTCTGCCTCAGCACTGCATTCCTCTCAAGCTTCAGTTGAGACTCTTCAATTGATACATGCGTAGGTCTACAGTTAACTCCAGTTGACGTCTTTTCAAATGCTAGCTACTTAGCTAACTTCAGCCCAAAACAACAACACTTTGCTGTCGTGAAAGGTCACTGGGTAAGGCTACAGATGATCCATTCCGGTTCACAGTGGTGTAAAGTACTTAAGTCAAAATACTTTAAAGTACTACTTAAGTAGTTTTTTTGGGGTATCTGTACTTTACTATTTGTATTTTTTGACAACTTTTACTTCACTTCATTCCTAAAGAAAATAATGTACTTTTTACTCCATTCATTTTCCCTGACACCCAAAAGTACTCGTTATATTTTGAATGTTTATCAGGAAAATGGACAGGAAAATGGTCCAATTCACACACTTATCAAGAGAACATCCCTGGTCATCCCCACTGCCTCTGATCTGGAGAACTCACTAAACACAAATGCTTAATTTGTAAATAATGTCTGAGTGTTGGCATGTGCCCCTGGCTATAAGTACATTTAAAAAACAAGAAGATTGTGCCATCTGGTTTGCTTAATTAATATAAGGAATTTTGTATTATTCATACTTTACTTTTGATACTTAAGTATATTTTAGGAATTCAATTTACTTTTGATATTTAAGTATATTTTAAACCAAGTACTTGTAGACTTTTACTCAAGTAGTATTTTACTGGGTGACTTTCACTTTAACTTGAGTCATTTTCTATTAAGGTATCTTTACTTTTACTCAAGTATGACAATTGGGTACTTTTTCCACCACTGCCGGATCATTTGCGAAGCCGTAACTGAAGGTGCGTTCAAGATGACAGGGAAGTCTGAAAAAATCATGCTCTGACTGGAAAAAATCTAATTGAACAGTCATCCAATGCTTTATTGCCCTCTGCTATGTTTGGACTGCCGTGGTCCATTGCTGTGATCTTGTGTACTATAAAATGTATGGCTCTCCTACTCTCACCACTTTGTCCAATCCTATTCAAGGCTAGAACTTCTTTGTCCAATCCTATTCAAGGCTAGAACTTCTTTGTCCAATCCTATTCAAGGCTAGAACTTCTTTGTCCAATCCTATTCAAGGCTAGAACTTCTTTGTCCAATCCTATTCAAGGCTAGAACTACTTTGTCCAATCCTATTCAAGGCTAGAACCACTGTAACGGTTGTCGTCTGGAGAAAGAGAGGAGGACCAATGCGCAGCGTGGTAAGTGTCTATTATTTTAATAAAACAACTGAACACTGAACAAAACAACAAACGAACAGTCCTGTAAGGTGACGAAAAACACTAGACAGAAAATAATCACCCACAACTAAAATGGGGAAAACAGGCTACCTAAGTATGATTCTCAATCAGAGACAACGAACGACACCTGCCTCTGATTGAGAACCATACCAGGCCCAAACACAGAAATACAACATAGAAAAAAGAACATAGACTCCCCACCCCAACTCACGCCCTGACCAAACTAACACAAAGACATAATAAAGGAACTAAGGTCAGAACGTGACAACCACTTTGGCTTTTCTAGTGGTTCTACTAGCCTTGGTTTGCATTTTGTTAAGACATCTGTCCAGTGAATTCTGTAACCACTCTCTCTTCAACTCAGGGTTAATTGGAAAATGCTGTTCAAAAGAAGACATTGTATTATCATCTCCCTGACAAAGGCCATGCAGACGAAACACATCAGAGATATTTAAATATTTATTTCCATTAAACATGCTATACAAATAAAGGCATTTTAATTCATTATATGAAGAGTGCCTTGGTTCTCCTTTCTTTTTGTTGACCAATTTACCCCTTTTACCAAAGACTACCTTCTGTCTACAAAGACCTACTACTGTGTAGCTTAGCAGCACTTCCCTTCCTTCTTTTTTCTGAATGGTCACCCAACCTGGAATTACAAGTTGGACACTCGGGCATCATCCTAGAGCTCCGAATTCTCCATCCTGAAGATCATCGACGTCACAATGTTTCCCAGTTTGAGCTCGTTTTGTTTCAGAGTTCTCCGTTGTCTTGAACGCACCAAAAGTAGTATGTTGCGGCCGTGGTATACTGCATACTCTATTAAACAGTGTGTACTAAGTAGTACGTAGTATGATTAGTAACTACAGGTATGCAGTTTAAGTAAGTAGTAGACATGCCAGATTTCGGACATAGCCTGTTTACCCTTTCTGATAGCTGTGGTGTTTGGACTCTGGTCAATTAGTTATCTGAACAGTGGCCTGGTGTCAGAATCACACGCACACACACACTTGCAAAGACACACTCACACTCCAGCAAGTATCCTTGCAGGCCTCTGAGTTATACAGTGTCAGCATGACTTCCTATAACACTTCTGTGGTACATTATTTTGTCAGCTGCAACAGTATATTAATATGGAGACAGCTGCACTGCACACACACCCTCAGGTATGTCTGCTGCACACACATGCACATGCACATACACATGCACATACACATGCACTCACACATGCATAATGCATTCTTAATGAGGAATGCTGAGGGAGGCTTTGGTTGGCAGGCCGTGCAGAGGCATCTGAGGTCGTCCCAGGGTGGGGAAACGAGAGACAGACATTTCAGTTCCTCCCTGTCATTCATGTTCAGGGCCGACCCCCGGTGTGCGTTTATCATTTGCAACGGGGATTGGAACTAATTTCTCCCAGGGCACATACTCGTAAAAACAGACAGCTACCATCCACCCACAACGACAGGAGCGGTGGAATCTACTGAGCTTCCATGGAGTTCTTCTCTAGACGAATCTAGTTCTCTAGTCACCTTGGTTACATTCACAAGACTATGGTTGGATTCTATGGTTTCATGCTATGGTTTGGAATAGAAACGTCTATGGTATACATTCTCTCACACTTGAGTAGGGTTGCACATTTTATTCAGAGGTGGAAACTTTCTGTGGGAATTAACGGAAATATATGCAAATTAATATTAATACAGTTTAAATGTAGATGCTTATTGCATTAGATATATTTACCATACCACATGGAGACAGAAACATAAACATTTTACCTTATCATTAGTAGACATAAGTGCAAATGATTAAATCCTTCCGATAGAAATTAAACAAACAATTTAGTTATGAATTAAACTTTAATGAAATGAGTGGACTCATGATAGTCTAGAAAAAATGATAGTCTAGAAACTAAAGCTTTGGTTGTCTTCCTCTCAAACTTCCATGTCTTCTCCCTGGACCTCCTCAATGTCCACATCTTGAACATCAGACTCTGGGGCCTCATCTTCACTGTCACTTTCCAACCTTGTTGAGGATGGCTCATTGTCAGGCTCAAAAAGCCTCAAATTCGCCCAGATGGCCACCAATTTTTCAACCCTTGTACTGGTCAGCCTGTTGCGTGCTTTGATGTGTGTGTTCCCAAACGGACCAGTTGCGTTCTGAGGCGGCTGATGTGGGTGGGATTTGGAAGATGATGGAGGCAACAGGGGAAAGAGCCTCAGATCCACAAATTCCCTTCCACCAAGTGGTTGATGGTATATGTTGACAAGACTGCCATAATGCATCTCCATCCCAAAGCCCTTGCTTGGAAGTGTACCTCGCCAGACTGCCAAGAACCTTGCTATCATCCAGGCCAAGGTGGTGAGACACAGTAGTGATGACACCATAGGCCTTGTTGATCTCTGCACCAAACAGGATGCTCTTGCCAGCATACTTGGGGTCCAACATGTACGCTGCGGCATGTATGGGCTTCAGGCAGAAGTCTTCACGCTTTTTTATTTATTTCAGAACTGCAGTTTCCTCTGCTTGGAGCAACAGTGAAGTGTGCAGGGCAGTATGAAGGTATTCTCTTACATCTGTAAGCAGAGTCTGAACATCAGACAGGATTTCATTGTCTCCTTTAATCCCTGCAATGGCTACTTCTATAGGTTTCAGGAGTTTCAGGCTGCTTACCACTCTCTCCCAAAATACATCATCCAGGAGGATCCTCTCAATGGGGCTCTCCATATCGGCAGACTGTGATATGGCAATTTTTTTGGAGAGACTCCTTCCCCTCCAGGAGAATGTCAAACATGATGACAACACCTGGGCAGCTTCAATGTGGTGTTCTTATTCTTCTCACTTTGCTTGGTGAGGTAGATTGGTGCTACCTTCACATACCAAACCATTTCCTTGACTCTCCTGTAGAGTGTATCCATTGTTTTCAGTGCCATGATGTCCTTGAGGAGCAGATTCAATGTGATGTGAGGGTAGGACTCCTCCACTTTAGACCAAGCAGCCTTCATGTTCGCAGCATTGTCTGTCACCAGTGCAAATACCTTCTGTGGTCCAAGGTCATTGATGACTGCTTTCAGCTCATCTGCAGTGTAGAGACCGGTGTGTCTGTTGCCCTTGTGTCTGTGCTCTTGTAGAATACTGGTTGAGGGGTGGAGATGATGTAGTTAATTATTCCTTGCCCACAAACCTTCGATCACCCATCAGAGATGATTGTCTGCTTTCTCTATAATTTGTTGAACTCTGCATCCAGCAAATGAGTAGATAAGGCACGTCTGGTTGGAGGGGTGTATGCTGGGCAAAGAACATTCAGAAATCTCTTCCAATAATCATTGCCTGTGAGCATCAGAGGTGAACCAGTTGCATACACAGCTCAAGCAAGACCTTCATCATGTGATGGTGTGTGGTCCTCCCACTGCGACTCGGGAAACCATGCAGTTTATTAGGCTACAGATGAAATAAATGATGATGAATTTCACAGGGTGGTGAAAGTGCACGGTATGAGCTTGATTCTCCTTTCCAATAAATATTGAGGATCTTATTCTGGTGACAGGTTGACCGATGCTTGACTGCCGTTTGACAAATAATATTCTCACTCTTCTCCATAAGAATCTCATCATGTTTACTAGCATTATCTGTGAGCTGTTGGCTAGAGAGCAGGTGTCAAGACCAGAGTAGGCACATTGGCTATTTAACGCAACAGTTTGTAGAAAAACTAGGTCATGTTGAAAATGTGATGGAAACATGTTGAACATTAGATTTTGATTTGGTACATGAAAACTTAAGAGAAAATGTCAATTTTGAGTTCACTATGTCATGACACACTGTTTATTATCCGCAACAAGTCTGTTTGGTGTAAAAACACCACTGGTGGGAAAATGGGCATATTTTCTTTATGCAGATTTGAGTATATTTGCATTAAAATCTGTTGCCAAATTGGATGGAAGCCTAGCTACTAAGTAGAATTGATTTGAATTGCACAGAATTCAATTCTACTTCCTGTCTCTCAAACTCAAATGCTACATTCTGTGGGGGTGTGGCCAATTCAATTCAAATTTCAACTCACAAATTGTATGAGAGTCAATTCCCAAATTCTGAATTAAGCCCAAACCTGATACATATGGTACATATGGTACATGGACAACAGTGATTGAAGAAGGGGAGAGGAAGGGAGATGTGTGAGAGTAAGGAGGAGAGGGGGGAGGAAGAGGGAGAAGGGCTAGGGTTCACACAGCAGGAAAGGTTGATGTTCTTTGACCCTTAGGTAACACATCCAACTCTGACCCACAGCCAGGGGTTACAGAGAGTTGAGTGTGTGTCTCTCTCTCTCTTTCCATGTGTGTGTGCATCTGTCTGTCTGTCTGTCTGCCTGCCTGCCTGCCTGTCTGTCTGTCTGTCTGTCTGTCTGTCTGTCTGTCTGTCTCTGTGTGTGTGTGTGTGTGTGTGTGTGTGTGTGTGTGTGTGTGTGTGTGTGTGTGTGTGTGTGTGTGTGTGTGTCTGTGTCTGTGTCTGTGTGTGTGTGTGTGTGTGTGCATCTGTCTGTCTGTCTGCCTGCCTGCCTGCCTGCCTGCCTGTCTGTGTGTGTGTGTGTGTGTGTGTCTGTGTGTGTGTGTGCATCTGTCTGTCTACCTGCCTGCCTGCCTGCCTGTCTGTGTGTATGTGTGTGTGTGTGTGTGTGTGTGTGTGTGTGTGTGTGTGTGTGTGTGTGTGTGTGTGTGTGTGTGTGTGTGTGTGTGTGTGTGTGTGTGTGTGTGTGTGTGTGTGTCTGTGTCTGTGTGTGTGTGTGTGCATCTGTCTGTCTGTCTGCCTGCCTGCCTGCCTGCCTGCCTGCCTGCCTGCCTGTCTGTGTGTGTGTGTGTGTGTGTGTGTGTGTGTGTGTGTGTGTGTGTGTGTGTGTGTGTGTGTGTGTGTGTGTGTGTCTGTGTGTGTGTGTGTGTGTGTGTGTGTGTGTGTGCATCTGTCTGTCTACCTGCCTGCCTGCCTGCCTGTCTGTGTGTATGTGTGTGTGTGTGTGTGTGTGTGTGTGTGTGTGTATGTGTGTGTGTCTGTGTGTGTGTGTGTGTGTGTGTGTGTGTGTGTGTGGCCAAGGGTTAATGGGATTAGTGTATCATGGGATACAGGGGCGTGCTACTGGCTGAACAGCAGATTAAGGTGCCTACCATAGAATTTCAAATCAAAAGTACAAACGTGTCACATGCGCCGACTAAAACAGGTGTAGACTTCACCGTGAACTTCTTACTACAAGCCCTTTCCCAACAATACAGGCTTAAAAAAAGAACAGATTAGCAAAAAAAAGGAAATAGTAGAAGTAGTACATAGTATAAATAGTACAATAAAATAACAATAACGAGGCTATATACAAGGAGTACCGGTACTGAGACAATGTGCAGGGGTGCAAGATAGTATTATATTTATTTTATTTCACCTTTATTTAACCAGGTAGGCTAGTTGAGAACAAGTTCTCATTTACAACTGCGACCTGGCCAAGATAAAGCAAAGCAGTTCGACAGATACAACGACACAGAGTTACACATGGAATAAACAAACATACAGTCAATAGCACAGTAGAACAAAAGAAAACAAAAAGTCTATATACAGTGAGTGCAAATGAGGTAAGTTAAGGAAATAAATAGGCCATGGTGGCGAAGTAATTACAATATAGCAATTAAACAGTGGAATGGTAGATCGGCAGATGGATTGACCCCCTTTTTTTGCACTGACATTGTTGCACTGGCTCTATGCACACTCACTGGACTGACACATTCTACACTGACATTGTTGCACTGGCTCTATGCACACTCACTGGACTGACACAAACTACACTGACATTGTTGCACTGGCTCTATGCACACTCACTGGACTGACACATTCTACACTGACATTGTTGCACTGGCTCTATGCACACTCACTGGACTGACACATTCTACACTGACATTGTTGCACTGGCTCTATGCACACTCACTGGACTGACACAAACTACACTGACATTGTTGCACTGGCTCTATGCACACTCACTGGACTGACACAAACTACACTGACATTGTTGCACTGGCTCTATGCACACTCACTGGACTGACACAAACTACACTGACACTGTTGCACTGGCTCTATGCACACTCACTGGACTGACACATACTACACTGACACTGTTGCACTGGCTCTATGCACACTCACTGGACTGACACATACTACACTGACACTGTTGCACTGGCTGTATGCACACTCACTGGACTGACACAAACTACACTGACACTCCAAAGCACACTCATCTACATACGCTCACACACACAAAACACACACACACACTCATATTGACGCCACACACTATAATATACACACTTTCACACTCATCACATATGCTGCTGCTGCTCTGTTTATTATCTCTCCCGATTGCCTAGTCACTTTACCCCTACCTACATGTACATATTACCTAAATTACCTCAAATGACTGCCTCGCCTGGTTCACTATTTCTCAGATAGAGTTCAGTGTGTCAAATCAAGCCTGTTGTCCGGACCTCTGGCAGTCTCTATGGGGGTGCCACAGGGTTAAAGGGTTAGACTCTTTTCTCTGTATATATCAATGATGTCACTCTTGCTGTGGGTGATTCTATGATCCACCTCTACGCAGACGACACCATTCTGCATAAATCTGGACCTTTTTGGACACTGTGTTAACAAACATCCAAAAAATATTTCAATGCCATACAACACTCCTTCCATGGCCTCCAACTGCTCTTAAACGCTAGTAAAACTAAATGCATGCTCTTCAACCGATCGCTGCCCACACCCGCCCGCCCGCCTAGCATCACTAATCTGGATGGTTCTGACCTAGAATATCTGGACAACTATAAATACCTAGGTGTCTGGCTAGACTGTAAACTCTCCTTCCAGACTCATATTAAACATCTCCAATCCAAAATTAAATCTAGAATCGGCTTCCTATTTCGCAACAAAGCCTCCTTCATTCATGCTGCCAAACATACCCTCGTAAACTGACTATCCTGCCAATCCTTGACTTTGGCGATGTCATTTACAAAATAGCCTCCAACACTCTACTCAGCAAATTGGAGGCAGTCTATCACTGTGCCATCCGTTTTGTCACCAAAGCCCCATATACTACCCACCACTGTGACCTGTATGCTCTTGTTGGCAAACCCACTGGCTCCAGGTCATCTATAAGTCTTTGCTATGTAAAGCTCCACCTTATCTCAGCTCACTGGTCATCCCCAAAGCCAACACCTCATATGGCCTCCTTTCTTTTCAGTTCTCTGCTGCCAATGACTGGAACAAACTGCAAACGTCACTGAAGCTGGAGACTTCTATCTCCCTCACTAACTTCACGCATCGGCTATCTGAACAGCTAACCGATCGCTGCAGCTGTACATAGCCCATCTGTAAATAGGCCATCCAACCAACTACCTACTTCATCCCCATATTTGTTTTTTGTTCTTTTTCTGCTCTTTTGCATACCAGTATTTCTACTTGTACATCCTCATCTGCATATTTATCACTCCAGTGTTAATTGCTAAATTGTATTTACTTCACCACTATGGCCTATTTATTGCCTTTCCTTCTTACTTCATTTGCACACACTGTATACAGATTTTCTATTGTGTTATTGACTGTACGTTTGTTTATCCCATGTGTAACTCTGTGTTGTTGTTTTTGTCACACTGCTTTGCTTTATCTTGGCCAGGTCGCAGTTGTAAATGAGAACTTGTTCTCAACTAGCCTACCTGTCTTGGGGGTAAAAACTGTTCAGCAGTCTTATGTCTTGGGGGTAAAAACTGTTCAGCAGTCTTATGTCTTGGGGGTAAAAACTGTTCAGCAGTCTTATGTCTTGGGGGTAAAAACTGTTCAGCAGTCTTATGTCTTGGGGGTAAAAACTGTCCAGCAGTCTTATGTCTTGGGGGTAAAAACTGTCCAGCAGTCTTATGTCTTGGGGGTAAAAGCTGTTCAGGAGCCTTTTGGTCCCAGACTTGGCACTCCAGTACCGCTTGCTGTGCGGTAGCAGAGAGAACAATCTATGACTTGGGTAGCTGGAGTCTTTGACAGTTTTTTGGGCCTTCCTCTGACACTGCCTGGTATTGAGGTCCTGGATGGCAGGGATCTTGGCCCCAGTGATGTACTGGTCCAGATGCACTAACCTCTGTAGCACCTTACAGTCGAATGCCAAGCAGTTTCCAAACTAAGCGGTGATGCAGCCAGTCAAGATGCTCTCAATGGTGCAGCTGTAGAAGTTCTTAAGGATCTGACGGCCCATGTCAAACCTTTTTGGCCCCTTGAGGAGGAGGAGGCGTTTTCGTGCCCTCTTCACGACTGTGTTTGTGTGTTTGGACCATAATAAGTCCTTAGTGATGTGGACACCCAAGGAACTTGAAGCTCTCGACCCACTCCACTACAGCCCTGTCGATGTGAATAGGGGTGTGTTCGGGCCTCCATTTCCTGTAGTCCATGATCAGCTTCTCTGTCTTGCTGAAGTTGAGGGAGAGGTTGTTGTCCTGGCACCACACTGCTAGGTCTCTGACCTCCTCCTTGTAAGCTGTCTCATCGTCGTTGGGGATCAGACCTACCGTCGTGTTATCGGAAAATGTAATGATGGTGTTGTAGTCGTGCGGGCAACGCAGTCGTGGGTAAACAGGGAGTAGAGGAGGGGACTAAGCACCCACCCCTGAGGGGCCCCGTGTTGAGGGTCAGCGTGGCAGATGTGTTGTTGCCTACTGTCACCACCTGGGGGTGGCCCGTCAGGAAGTCCAGCATCCAGTTGCAGAGGGAGGTGTTTAAGCCCAGGGTCCTTAGTTTAGTGATGAACTTGGAAGGCACTATGGTGTTGAATGTTGAGCTGTTGTCAATGAACAGCATTCTCACGTAGGTGTTCCTTTTGTCCAGGTGGGAAAGGGCAGTGTCAAGTACAGTAGAGACTGTGTCATCTGTGGATTTGTTGGGGTGGTATGCGAATTGGAGTGGGTCCATGGCGTCTGGGATGATAGTGCTGATATGAGCCATGACTTTCATGGCTACAGATGTGAGTGCTATGGAGCGATAGTCATTTAGACAGGTTACCTTGGCGTTATTGGGCACAGGGATTATGATGGTCTGCTTGCAGCATGTAGGTATTACAGTCTGGGCCAGGGAGAGGTTGAAAATGTCAGTGAAGACACTTGCCAGTTGGTCAGCACATGCTCTGAGTACGTGTCCTGGTATTTTGTCTGGCCCCGCGGCCTTGTGAATGTTAACCTATTTAAAGGTCTTACTCACATCGGCTACGGAGAGCTTGATCACACAGTCGTCCGGAACAGCTGGTGCCTCGAAGCGAGCATCTCGCATCACTGGACAGCTCATGGTTGGGTTTCCCTTTGTAATCCTTGATAATTTGCAGGCCCTGCCACATCCGACAAGCATCAGAGCCCATGTAGTAGGATTCAATCCTATATTGATGCTTTGCCTGTTTTATCAGATTTTTTGTGTGAACTTTACCCCTTTTTTACGCTGTAACTCCCCAATGGGCTTGAGAGAGGCAAAGGTCGAGTCATGAGTCCTCCGAAACATGATCCGCCAAGCCGTGCTGCTTCCGCACCAATGTGTGCTGCTTCCGCACCAATGTGTGCTGCTTCCGCACCAATGTGTGCTGCTTCCGCACCAATCTGTGCTGCTTCCGCACCAAGGAAACATCGTTCAACTATCGACGGATGTCAGCATGCTGGCGCCTGCCACAAGGAGTCACTAGAGAGCGTTGAGCCAAGGAAATCCCCCCAGCCAAATCCTCCCCTAACCCTCCCCTAGCCAAACCCTCCCCTAACCCTCCCCTAGCCAAACCCTCCCCTATGGGGCTCCCGGTCACGGCCGGCTGTGACACCGCCTGGGATCGAACCCGAGGCTGTAATGGCGCCTCAGCACCGCAATGCAGTGCCTTAGACCGCTGCGCCAGTAGGGGGGCGCGCTTTGCATGTTTGATGGTTTGTCGGAGAGCGTAGCGGCATTTCTTATAAGAGTACGGATAAGTGACTTGCTCCTGGAAAGCGGTAGCTCTTTAGCTCAGTGCCAATGTTGCCTGTAATCCATGGCTTCTGGTTGGGTCACTGTGGGGACGACGAGGTCGATGCACTTCTAAATGAAGCCGGTGACTGATGTAGTATATTCCTCAATGCCATCGGATGATGAACATATTCCAGTTTGTGCTAGTGAAACAGTCCAGTAGCTTAGCATTCACTTCATCAGACCACTTCTGTATTGAGAGTGTCACTTCCTGTTTGAGTTTTTGCTTGTAAGCAGGAATCAGGAGGGTAGAGTTATGGTCAGATTTGCCAAATGGAGGGTGAGGGAGAGCTTAGTATGTGTCTATGTGTGTGGAGTAAAGGTGATCTACAGTTGCCACTAGGAGCACTGCCTCTGGGTGAGCATTTTCTTGTTTGCAATGAAAAATATTTATGAAAACTCTCTTGGTATATACACTGAACAAACACAAACACAACATGCAACAATTTCAAATATTTTACTGAGTTACAGTTACAGTAAGGAATACATGAATTAGACCCTAATCTATGGATTTCACATGACTGGGAATAGAGAGTAGAGAAATCTGTCAATTGGAATACATGAATTAGACCCTAATCTATGGATTTCACATGACTGGGAATAGAGAGTAGTGGTGTGGATCAGAAAAAAAGTATCTGGAGTGACCACCATTATCCTCATGCAGCGCAACACATTTCCCTCGCATAGAGTTGATCAGGCTGTTGATTGTGGCCTGTGGAATGTTGTCCCACACCTCTTCAATGGCTGTGTGAAGTTGCTGGATGTTGGCGGGAACTGGAACACGCTTTCGTACACGTCGATCCAGAGCAACCCAAACATGCTCAATGTCTGGTGAGTATGCAGGCCATGAAAGAACGTGGACATTTTCAGCTTCCATGAGATGGTGGCAGTGGATGAATGGTACGACAATGGGCCTCAGGATCTCTGTGCATTCAAATTGCCATTGCTAAAATGCTATTGTGTTTGTTGTCCGTAGGTTATTCCTGACCATACCATAACCCCACCGCCACCATGGGGCACTCTGTTCACTACTTTGACATCAGATGACGTCTGCCATCTGCCCAGTACAGTTGAAACCGTAATTAATCTGTGAACATACCTACACGTACACTATGGTCACAAGACACAGGCCTCCTTATTGTCCCTAGAATTTCTAAGTAAACAGCTGGAGGCAGGGCTTTCTCCTATAAAGCTACATTTTTATGGAATGGTCTGCCTATCCATGTGAGAGACGCAGACTCTGTCTCGACCATTTAAGTCTTTATTGAAGACTCATCTCTTCAGTAGGTCCTATGATTGAGTGTAGTCTGGACCACAGGTGTTAAAGTGAACGGAAAGACACTGGAGCGACGAACCGCCCTTGCTGTCTCTGCCTGACCGGTTCCCATCTCTCCACTGGGATTCTCTGCCTCTAACCCTATTACGGGGGCTGAGTCACTGGCTTACTGGTGCTCTGACGTGATTTTCCTGTCCGGGTTGGTGCCCCCCTCGGGTTCGTACCGTGTTGGTGGTTGAAGATATCCCTCTAGTGGTGTGGGGGCTGTGCTTTGGCAAAGTGGGTGGGGTTATATCCTGCCTGGTTGGCCCTGTCTGGGGGTATCGTCGGACAGGGCCACACTTTCTCCCGGCCCCTCCTGTTTTTATGTGTTGGGGGGCTAAGGTCAGTCTGTTATATCTGGAGTATTTATCCTGTCTCATCCAGTGTCCTGTGTGAATTTAAGTATGCTCCCTCTAATTCTCTCTCTCTTTCTATTTTCTCTTCTCTCGGAGGACCTAAGCCCTAGGACCATGCCTCAGGACTACCTGGCCCGATGACTCCTTGCTGTCCCCAGTCCACCTGGTCGTGCTGCTGCTCCAATTTCAACTGTTCTGCCTGTGGCTATGGAACCCTGACCTGTTCACTGGTTGTGTTACCCTGTCCCGGACCTGCGGTTCCGGACCGACTCTCTCTACCGCACCTGCTGTCTCTAACTCTGAATGATCGGCTATGAAAGGCCAACTGACATTTACTCCTGAGGTGCTGACCGGTTGCACCCTCTACAACCACTGAGATTATTATTATTTGACCCTGCTGGTCATCTGTGTACATTTGAACATGTTGGCCATGTTCTGTTATAATCTCCACCCGGCACAGACGGAAGAGGACTGGCCACCCCTCAGAGCCTGGTTCCTCTCTAGGTTTCTTCTTTCTAGGGAGTTTTTCCTAGCCACCATGCTTCTACATCTGCATTGCTTGCTGTTTGGGGTTTTAGGCTGGGTTTCTGTATAGCACTTTGTGACATTGGCTGATATAAAAAGGGCTTTATAAATACATTTGATTGATTGATTGAAGAGCACACTTCACCAGTGTGCCAGAGGCCATCAAAAGGTGAACATTTGCCCCTTGAAGTCGGTTGCGACATTGAACTGAAGTCAAGACCCCGGTGAGGACCACTAGGCTACCCCGGTTAGATAGTCTCAAACGAAGCTTGTCCAGTTTATCCTCCAGTGTTGCACGTTCACCAATAGAATGGGGGATAGAGGCAGTTTATCCTCCAGTGATTGCACGTTCACCAATAGAATGGGGGATAGAGGCAGTTTATCCTCCAGTGATTGCACGTTCACCAATAGAATGGGGGGTAGAGGCAGTTTATCCTCCAGTGATTGCACGTTCGCCAATAGAATGGGGGGTAGAGGCAGTTTATCCTCCAGTGATTGCACGTTCGCCAATAGAATGTGGGGTAGAGGCAGTTTATCCTCCAGTGATTGCACGTTCACCAATAGAATGGGGGGTAGAGGCAGTTTATCCTCCAGTGATTGCACGTTCGCCAATAGAATGGGGGGTAGAGGCAGTTTATCCGCTCTCCGACATAGTCCCTTCAGGTATCCCGCATGCCAGCCTCTATAGTGCCACCTCCTCCTTCTCCGAGTATCAGGATTGGGGCCTGGTCCGGGATAATCAACATGTTCTTCACCTCCAACTCATTGAAGTAGAAGTCCTCGTCCAAATGGAGGTTAGTGTCACGATCTCTGTCTTCAAACTCCCTGTCATAAATGAGCCAAGGCTCAGCGTGTATGTAATTCCACATCTTTAATCGAAGTGAAACCTTTAAAAAAAACAGGTAAACAGAAACCGACCGTGACGCAACCGTGGCGCACACAAACACTCACAGAAAATAAACAATTACCCACAAACACAGCAGGGAAAAAGGCTGCCTAAGTATGATTCCCATTCAGAGACAACGATAGACAGCTGCCTCTGATTGGGAACCATACCCGGCCAACAAAGAAACAGACAAACTAGAATGCCCACCCAAATCACACCCTGACCTAACCAAATAGAGCAATAAAAAGGTTATCTTATAGGTCAGGGCGTGACAGTTAGGGATGGCTGTTCTGATGTCCAGAACTATTTTCGGTCATAGGAAATGATGGCAGAAATGTTATGTAGAAAAAAAGTATGCGTAATACTGTATTTAGTCAGGAGCCCGTAAAATGGCTGCTATTTCCTACAGCGCCATTGAAGACCTTACTGTTATTTTTGTCAGTAGCTAGCCATGTGTAGCCGACATGTTTATGCATTAATAAAGATAACATGTGGTTTGTGATAGCCCATTCCATCAGCTGCCCATTTCATAGAAAAAAACAACGACAATGACACATAACATCTACACAAACTATGGAAAATTAATCACCAAATCCCAGTCTTCGCAACAAACATTCCCACGTTCCCAAAAACTGTTCTCTAGCTTTGCCAAGGCAGTTCCCTGAGAGCTATCTAAACAATGTGCATCACTGTCTACTCAAGTTAAACATGACTCCATACCAAGACACAGACGTAAAAGTGAACCAGGATGGATCCACAAGGACCAATGCCCTGCCGATCCTCCCCCAGCCAGCAACAACCCAACCCCTGGGTTCTGGAGCTTAGTGGCTCATTAGAGAAAATAAACACCTCCACCATTCAGCTTCTTCGCCAGTTGGTCTCTGGCTGGGGTCAAAGGTCAGATTGCCAGACTTTGGGCTAGCCATGTTGGGTCCAGAAATGTGCCACAGAATCGCAAAGTCATTGTAACTGAAAGCAACACAGGAGCAAAATGTAACATGCAGCAGTGGTTTGTTTGCTGAGAGAGACTCTGGCGTAATGGGTTCCAGTCTCTAATAGGGCTGTAGAGGGTTAGCAGAGTCAGAAAGAGACACACTAATATATGAATAGAGGGATAGAGAGAGGGAGAGAGAGGGAGAGAGAGGGATGTTTAGGAGAGCGAATTCAGGAGAGATATGCTACAAACACCAGGGGATAAAGGAGGGGCTAAAACGTTCCCATACCTCAAGATAACAATGCTCCATCTAGTTAAAACAGCGCCAGGGGATGATAGGATGATTTATTTGAGAATCAACTGGCTCCAACAACACAATCATTCCTCGAGGCAGTCCCTTTGGTGTTCCTGGCCCCAGTCAGGAATGCTTCAGTGAGTTTGGGAATTAACTGTACTTAACGGCATAAACAATTTCAATTGGGGACATAGCTAAGTATGGCTTAGTCAAGAAGGCATCCTGAAACAAAACCGCACAGGAATGGAATGGCTTTTGAGACACAGACTAGCTAGACAATAGACACAGACCTAAGGTTAACAACCTTTACTTTTAGGGTCCAATCTGCTGTCACTGTCTGGAGTGCCGAGTGGGAGAACATGCCAGAAGCCTGCAGCCATGGAACCTTCTAGAAGCATGCTGCATTGCAAGATTCCTGCAATGCTAAAACCAAGAACTATGGCTGTAACTCCAGAATGGGAGTATAGAAGCTTACAACAAGGTGGGCAAAACAAAGAAAATAGGAAAATACATTGTCAGTGTGTGTGTGTGTGTGTGTGTGTGTGTGTGTATGCCTGTGATGGTCGACAGAAGGCTGTACCTGTCATATCACACACACACACACACACACACACACACACACACACACACACACACACACACACACACACACACACACACACACACACACACATACACACACCTGTTCCCTTATGGCCCCAATGTAAAGCAGCAGTGAGGATCACATATGTTCTATAGTGCAGCCAGCTCTAGCAGTGTAATACAGTTTGGGTGTTTGCCTAGTATATATGTGTGTGTGTGTGTGTGTGTGTGTGTGTGTGTGTGTGTTAATGAGCGTTTATTTTTGTGGGTGTGGGTTAAATCAGTGTATTTGTTCTTGTATACGTGTATGAGTGTATGTGTATCTGTGAGTGCATGTGTGTGTGTGTGACTGTGTCTGTGTGGGTGTGTGTATGTGTGTGTGTGTGTGTGTGTGTGTGTATGTGTGTGTGTGTGTGTGTGTGTGTGTGTGTGTGTGTGTGTTTGGCTGTGTCTGTGTGTGTGTGTATGACTCTGTGTGTGCATGACTGTGTCTGTGTGTATGTGTGTATGACTGTGTGCGTGTGCATGACTGTGTCTGTGTGTATGTGTGAGTATGACTGTGTCTGTGTGTATGTGTGAGTATGACTGTGTGTGTGTGGGTGTGTCTGTGTGTGAGTATGACTGTGTGTGTGTATGACTGTGTGTGTGTGGGTGTGTCTGTGTGGGTGTGTGTATGGCTGTGTTTGTGTGGATGTGTGTATATGTGCGTATGACTGTGTGTGTGTGTCTGTGTGTCTGTGTATGTCTGTGAGTGTGTGTGTGTCTGTGTATGTCTGTCTGTCTGTCTGTCTGTCTGTCTGTCTGTCTGTCTGTCTGTCTGTCTGTCTGTCTGTCTGTCTGTCTGTGTGTGTGTCTGTGTGTGTGTGTGTGTGTGTGTGTGTGTGTGTGTGTGTGTGTGTGTGTGTGTGTGTGTGTGTGTGTGTGTGTGTGTGTGTGTATGTGTGTGTGTCTGTGTGTGTGGGTGGGTGTGTGTATGACTGTGCCTGTTTGGGTGTGTGTATGACTGTGTGTCTGTGTTGGTGTGTGTATGTGTGTGTGGTTACCCAGTCTTTTGATTCAGTGTGTGACCCACCATTAAGACCCATGGCTCAATCCATATCTATAATTACAGGGGGATTAGGGTGAGGGTTAGGGTCTCCACCCACTCTGTACTGCTCTGGTTCCCCCCGCTGTCGCCCAGTGGTAGAGGCCGTGGTCTCTCTTTTTTAGGGGGTAATGACTGTTTGTTATTATAGGTGCCTCTGCTACATACATACATTCATCTTCTTGTTTGGCCTCAGAGCTCAGCCTGAGTGACTCTACTATGGAGTACATACACACACATACGCCTATGCAGACATGCATGCACGTACACACACACACACACACACACACTATATTGCCAGACACACACACACACACACACTATATTGCCAGACACACACTCACACACACTCTTGCCAGAGTTAGGATGGTTCAGGCAGTGTCAGCATGTCATTTGTGGACACCAAGGGTTGCCAATGTGTGTCACACACACACACACACACACACCTCAGAGCTCGTCTGAGTTGATGATGATGATCCAGGAAAGTCATGTTAAGTTTGGAAGCTTTTGAATTAAACATCCATTCTGTGATTCAGAGGGATCTGAATTAAACATCCATTCTGTGATTCAGAGAGATCTGAATTAAACATCCATTCTGTGATTCAGAGGGATCTGAATTAAACATCCATTTTGTGATTCAGAGGGATCTGAATTAAACATCCATTCTGTGATTCAGAGGGATCTGAATTAAACATCCATTCTGTGATTCAGAGGGATCTGAATTAAACATCCATTCTGTGATTCAGAGGGATCTGAATTAAACATCCATTCTGTGATTCAGAGCGATCTGAATTAAACATCCATTCTGTGATTCAGAGCGATCTGAATTAAACATCCATTCTGTGATTCAGAGCGATCTGAATTAAACATCCATTCTGTGATTCAGAGGGATCTGAATTAAGCATCCATTCTGTGATTCAGAGGGATCTGAATTAAACATCCATTCTGTGATTCAGAGAGATCTGAATTAAACATCCATTCTGTGATTCAGAGGGATCTGAATTAAACATCCATTCTGTGATTCAGAGCGATCTGAATTAAACATCCATTCTGTGATTCAGAGCGATCTGAATTAAACATCCATTCTGTGATTCAGAGCGATCTGAATTAAACATCCATTCTGTGACTCAGAGGGATCTGAATTAAACATCCATTCTGTGATTCAGAGGGATCTGAATTAAACATCCATTCTGTGATTCAGAGGGATCTGAATTAAACATCCATTCTGTGATTCAGAGGGATCTGAATTAAACATCCATTCTGTGATTCAGAGGGATCTGAATTAAACATCCATTCTGTGATTCAGAGGGATCTGAATTAAACATCCATTCTGTGATTCAGAGGGATCTGAATTAAACATCCATTCTGTGACTCAGAGGGATCTGAATTAAACATCCATTCTGTGATTCAGAGGGATCTGAATTAAACATCCATTCTGTGATTCAGAGGGATCTGAATTAAACATCCATTCTGTGATTCAGAGGGATCTGAATTAAACATCCATTCTGTGATTCAGAGCGATCTGAATTAAACATCCATTCTGTGATTCAGAGCGAACTGAATTAAACATCCATTCTGTGATTCAGAGCGATCTGAATTAAACATCCATTCTGTGATTCAGAGCGATCTGAATTAAACATCCATTCTGTGACTCAGAGGGATCTGAATTAAACATCCATTCTGTGATTCAGAGGGATCTGAATTAAGCATCCATTCTGTGATTCAGAGGGATCTGAATTAAACATCCATTCTGTGATTCAGAGAGATCTGAATTAAACATCCATTCTGTGATTCAGAGGGATCTGAATTAAACATCCATTCTGTGATTCAGAGGGATCTGAATTAAACATCCATTCTGTGATTCAGAGGGATCTGAATTAAACATCCATTCTGTGATTCAGAGGGATCTGAATTAAACATCCATTCTGTGATTCAGAGGGATCTGAATTAAACATCCATTCTGTGATTCAGAGGGATCTGAATTAAACATCCATTCTGTGATTCAGAGGGATCTGAATTAAACATCCATTCTGTGACTCAGAGGGATCTGAATTAAACATCCATTCTGTGATTCAGAGGGATCTGAATTAAACATCCATTATGTGATTCAGAGGGATCTGAATTAAACATCCATTCTGTGATTCAGAGGGATCTGAATTAAACATCCATTCTGTGATTCAGAGGGATCTGAATTAAACATCCATTCTGTGATTCAGAGGGATCTGAATTAAACATCCATTCTGTGATTCAGAGGGATCTGAATTAAACATCCATTCTGTGATTCAGAGGGATCTGAATTAAACATCCATTCTGTGATTCAGAGCGATCTGAATTAAACATCCATTCTGTGACTCAGAGAGATCTGAATTAAACATCCATTCTGTGATTCAGAGGGATCTGAATTAAACATCCATTCTGTGATTCAGAGGGATCTGAATTAAACATCCATTCTGTGATTCAGAGCGATCTGAATGAAACATCCATTCTGTGATTCAGAGCGATCTGAATTAAACACCCAGCATTGGCGGCTTGGAGGAACACAGAGGGGGACATCAATGATTTATCAAGTCTCTACGAGGTATGGAGAGGCTCCAGCAGTCGTGGGGTGAGGAGGACAGAGCAGGGCGTACAGGGCATTATGATGAGCAGATGAAACCCACTTAGACACTCTCCTGTTGCTTTGTCTGGCTGGATGGACAGGACAACACTGATGGAGACAACCTGCAGTAATAATGAATGTGATGTTTGGCAGGAATCTGTGTGAGGCTATGAATTAGAGATACATCTTCTTTAACCGATAGAGAGCCATGGGTCGTTCTGCTCAGGAAGAGGTTAGACTGCTTCCTAGGATGTTTCTTTTTTTACGTTCAGTTGACATGCAGACCAGATCAAAAAGACCAAACACTAGTCAAACAATTGAATTAGGTGAAGTGAACCAGGTCCACAGAACCAAGTCAAGTCAATTAAATCACGTTAAGTCAACTGAATCAAGTCAAGTGAATCAAGGTGAAGTGAACCAGGTCCACAGAACCAAGTCAAGTCAATTAAATCACGTTAAGTCAATTGAATCAAGTCAAGTGAATCAAGGTGAAGTGAACCAAGTCCACAGAACCAAGTCAAGTCAATTAAATCACATTAAGTCAATTGAATCAAGTCAAGTGAATCAAGGTGAAGTGAACCAGGTCCACAGAACCAAGTCAAGTCAATTAAATCACGTTAAGTCAATTGAATCAAGTCAAGTTAATCAAGGTGAAGTGAACCAAGTCAAGTCAATTAAATCACGTTAAGTCAATTGAATCAAGTCAAGTGAATCAAGGTGAAGTGAACCAAGTCCACAGAACCAAGTCAAGTCAATTAAATCACGTTAAGTCAATTGAATCAAGTCAAGTGAATCAAGGTGAAGTGAACCAAGTCCACAGAACCAAGTCAAGTCAATTAAATCACGTTAAGTCAATTGAATCAAGTCAAGTGAATCAAGTTGAAGTGAACCAAGTCCACAGAACCAAGTCAAGTCAATTAAATCACGTTAAGTCAATTGAATCAAGTCAAGTGAATCAAGTTGAAGTGAACCAAGTCCGCTGAGATGCCCAGCCACATGAGGTTCAGTGAACTCTATCAACCCTCCTCCTGAGGTGATGGCAGGGGTCCTGCCTGAGCTGAAATCAGGAAAAAAGGAGAGAATTTCTGTTGTTCAGAAAATTGACTGGTGGATAAGGAGGATACAGAGTGCTGTCCTGTTTCCCTGCCAGAGAGGTTATATTATGGCCTGTATTATTTGTGTAATCCATTCAAAGGAAGTACACAGAGTACTGCTTTTGGTTCTCTCTGGCTTTTCCCTCCAAAGAAACAGGTAAGACTGTGGACCCCTGGGGACACGACCTATCCAGCTATCTGTCACAACGTTCTAGACTGCTGACTGCCTATTTTAACCAAACCAGCTTTGGAATGAGGAAAATGAGCCATGAAGCACATAATTGGACAAACAGTTTAGATCCTATACTGAATATCAATGCCACGCAGTCACACAAAATCACAAATCAGGACAGATACAGTTGACTCACTGAACAATGCCTTGCTCTTTCCAAGACTAAACTCCATTTCCTCTAATTACCCAATGGCCAGCGTCACACGTGTCAGCCTGTCCAGTTAGAGTAATCGGGACAGGAAGTGATGTCAATGAACTCTGATAACTTACACACTCTGTCAGCTAATTCTGTTTGTGTCATTTCCTGTTTGAGGACACCGAGGTAGGCTTCAGAAAGGCACAATGTACCAAAACGTTTTGAAACAGAAAACAGAAAGGCTCAGTCAGCTGACAACCAGGCCTCAATACAAGTGCATGAATAGACTTCCATAATGACATATATAAATGCTGCAGGCCTCAGTACAACAACAGCAGCTAAGTCTCAGCAACCACAACCCAACCCATTAAACACTAAACACAACCAGGGCCCCACTAGAAACTACTTGGCCCCAGTCACAAACACTGAACCTAAACACACAGACACAGACACACACCCACACAAACACACACACCAAGGATGTGGGAATGCAAAAAACTACTAACTACAGGATTTGTGGAGGAAGAGGACAGTGTTCCAGGAATGGATTTAAGACACACAGAAGTCATTGAGTCAATGATGTGGCCATCTTGTTTGATTATTTAGCGCTTGTTTGTTAGTTGACGTCAATCTATAGGTTATTTACGTGCCTCGCCCCCTCACATCCACACTCAGTAAACACCTAGTATCCATCCCAAACCCAGGCCTCACACACAGCGCAACCCGGATGACACTCTAAGCAGTGACGGACCAAGAGTCTATTGAAGGTTTTGACAGTTTTCTCCCTGTCCCAAGTTTGGGGGGAAAATGTGCACACCCCTTGCAAGACATAGCACAGTTAACACCACCTCTTCCTTCCGCATCTCACAACTCCTTTTCTCCCACTTGCCTCCTGAAATAGACATCATTGTGCCAACTGCCAACCCTCTCTGATTCTCCACTTAGAGAAATCTATGTGGACACTGTCCAAATAAAGAGATGGTCCTTTGACTGAATCCAGGGCCGAGCTTCGACTGGGAAAAAAGAGGATAGAAGGAAAGAAGCTAAATCAACGACCTGTTTTCTTCTTGTTTGTGTATAGTAAAGCGTTTTTGGCTGTGCACCTTATCCCTGCTAAATCATTTTGAAAGCGGCTCTTTTTCGGCACAGAAGCTGGGTTTGTGGCAGTTCTTCATCTCCGAACCTTGTCTGCGTGGTTTTCCCATCATACCTCTCCCCCTGTTAGTGGTTTCTCTTGCGTTTCCACGGCAGCCAGAGTAAACCAGGGTGTGCCTGTCTTGTGAAATGGTTAGTGTTATCCAGAATCCTTGGGACGTCCCTACCCTAAACCCTAACCTTAACCCCTACCCTAACCTTAACTTTAACCCTTACCTAACCCTAACCCATAACCAATTTCAAATTCAACTTCAATATGGTGACGTCAGAGTTGGGACACCCAAAGGAATCCGTTGAGACTTTTCTCTTGTGAAATGTCACACCTGCCCATCATGAACTTTCACCATTGTAAACACCTGCCTGAACGGCAGGCTTTCCATACCGATTTCTGTACACCTCTCCATCAACCAGGGTTTCCGTTAGCCAGTAATAGCCACCTTTTGGGCGATAGAAAAATAGAAAAGCCGATAAATACAATTGTCCAAGAGAAAAAATCCCATTGCGAAATAATGCTTTTTAGCCCATTCATTGATGGAAATACCAGTCGATGTAAACTTATTTGACTGGTCATGCTAATTGGTCTACAGGCACATTTGCATAATTTAGTGGAATTCTCTGTCCCATGAAACCGCTCTCATGTGCGGTACGAACATTCACACGTAGCCTACTGCCTTGTGTGCATTGCTGTGTTTATAATGTGAATAAATCATAGTTTATCAACATTTTAAGCTGAACGTTCTGATCTGTAGCATCAGACTAATGGCTTTTTAAAGTTGATTTTATGTATCCTAGGCCTGCTGGTTGTATGAATTTGGGATCTATCGTCCCACAACTGTCCCAGAGTCTGTTTGGAATAGGCTATTTCTTTCCCAGCAAGCTGACCAATAGAATAGGTAGACTTTTCCATTATGTGGGATAGTAGATGGACAGGCTAGTGATTTAGCTGTTTATTACTTGTCTTGTTGACTGAGCAAAAGTCAATGTGGACAGTTATGGTAACATGTTCGAAGTGTACATCAGAATTTGGTAATGTATATGCTTCCAGCACATCGCTGCATCCTCAACCTGCATGTTCTGTTAATATGAATGACCATCATCTAAATGTGATTTCTGTCATTCTGAGCACCGTGGGTGGACGCTCTAATCAGGTTTCACAACAAATGCATATGGGTCCGCTAAACTTCTCAAATGTCCGCTAAATTAAAATGTTGCCGGTTAATATCCGGCACCAAACTTTCCTAACAGAAACCCTGCTATCAAAATGTTGTTGTGTTTTGGATGCGCTTCTCTGGAAACACTTTGTGATAAGTTCAAGCAGGATAAAAAAGCACGACCATTTCAACCTGTCATTAGAGATCCTTTATTCTGAAGACCCACATGAAAAGAGATGCCAGCTGTGGAAACCATCTCCCCCCTCTCTCTCCCCCCCCCCCTCTCTCTGTCTCTCTCTCCCCCCTCTCTCTTTCTCTTTCTCCCCCCCCCCCTCTCTCTCTCCCCCCTCTCTCTTTCTCTCTCCCCCCCTCTCTCTTTCTCTCTATCTCTCCCTCCCCCCTCTCTCTCTCTGTCTCTCTCTCTCCCTCCCTCTCCCCGCACCCTCTCTCCCTCCCTTTTTCTCTTCCCATCTCTCTGTGCCTCTCTCTCTCTCTCTCCCTCTCTCTTTCTCTTCCCATCTCTCTGTGCCTCTCTCTCTCCCTCTCTCTCCTGTCCTCAGTGGGGAAAGCCCTGCGGTCCTGCATTAGTAACTCTACTCCAATTGAAACACACAAAAGGACTAGAAGCTCATAGCCACATGTTTCCTCCTACTGAGCCGGGACAGATTCATACTGTATACCGTACACACACACAGGGTCTCACTCTCAGCCAATCACATATGACACACTCGCAAACATACCAACACACTCGCAAACAGTCATGTACACTCAACCCCTTCACAACATCTGCTGAAGAAATTAATCAGACTCCTCTGATGACAGTGAGAACGAGGCCGCAGAGATGTAGAGAAACATCTATGAATCTCTATTTGTTTACCTATCCCTTCTGACTGGCTGGCATGGGACCAAAACACAGACAGGAGAGAAGGAAGAGGATGATCCAAGAAAAGGCTCTCACACACAACATTTCTGTGGTGTGTTATGTGCATCAGCAGCCCCTCCTCGAGCCACTCTCCGTACCCCTTACCTCACGGGATGCCCTAGGCCTATGAATAAGCTCCTTGAAGGAAAAGAAGGGGACAGGAGAGATTAAGGGAGGGACGGAGGGAGTCCCAAAACAGGCCAGATCAGAAAGGACTACTAAATAACCACTGAGCTCCCAGAATCCCTCTGGGGTCATCATGTGACACAAACACAAAGTCAGGAAAAACAGCTGTTCTACGTTAGGTACTGGGAGGAAATGAAAAGAGGGAAAGACAAGGAAGGAGGGAGGGAGAGAGATAGAAGAGGGGAGGCAGAGAAAAGAAGAGAGAAGTGGGAGAGAGAGAGAAAGAGGCAACAGAGAATTGAAAAAGAGTGAGGATCAGATTCTTATTGGCATGTGTTACTTGCATGAGGATATTATGCAGCGCAAATGTGGACATTGATAGCTCGCTTAACGACCCATAACTAATATAACATAGTTTGTATACACACACACACACACACACACACACACACACACACACACACACACACACACACACACACACACACACACACACACACACGCAGACAGACAGACAGACACACACGCACGCACACGCACACAGACAGACAGAAACACACACACGCACGCACACACAGACACGCACGCACACGCACGCACGCAGACAGACACACACACACGCACGCACACACAGACACGCACGCACACGCACGCACGCAGACAGACAGACAGACACACAGACACGCACGCACACAGACAGACAGACAGACACACACACACACACGCAGACAGACAGACAGACAGACAGACACGCACGCACACGCACACAGACAGACAGACACACACGCACGCACACACAGACACGCACGCACACGCACACAGACAGACAGACACACACACACGCACGCACACACAGACACGCACGCACACGCACGCACGCAGACAGACAGACAGACACACAGACACGCACACACACAGACAGACAGACAGACACACGCACAGACACACAGGCACGCAGACAGACAGACAGACAGACACACACACACAGACACTGTTAGGGTTGACAGAAAAACACAAACATATGCACACGGTCAGGCACGCACACATACACATGTGCACAAACTCCAACAATGCACCTAACCTCTCTGTGACCTGGGCCAACTGAGGACAACTGGTGAATGGTAGTATTTTACAGTGTCCTTTACTGCTATGAATGTAATGCTATATATGCTTTCTCACCACAAGGCTATTCAATGTAGAACTTGGAGTTGAGTAATGCAGTTAAAAGCACTATAACAAACTGCAATGTGATTCTATAGACGGTGCAATGGTATATTTAAGACTTCAGCATGGTGGTTGTGGAGGTTTCTATAGCTTTTACAGGTTTCCTGACAGACAGGGAGCCTTGGCTCACAATCAGCCAGCTGTGTGGAAACTCACAGCTCCTGGATCAGTTTAGGACAGATACAAGCAATCAGGTACCATTGGAGGAGGTGATGCTCAGGACAGTGTGTGTGAGTGCGCATATGTTTTTATGTACAGTGTGTGTATGAGTCCACATGATAGGGGTGGGTCCTTATTATGCAGATGTTATTGGGATGAATCTTGTCCTGCAGGTAGAGTTGAGCGGTTACCGCTAGATGGGCCAGCTGCAAAATAAAAATTCGCTATCTATATCTTTTTTTAAAATTATGAAAACAAAAATGTGCCTTTTTTGGGGTTCATTTAAAGTTTGTTTTTTATTATTATTATTATTATTATTATTATTATTATTATTATTATTATTATTTTCTCACCTTTATTTAACCAGGTAGGCTAGTTGAGAACAAGTTCTCATTTACAACTGCAACCTGGCCAAGATAGAGCAAAGCAGTGCGACACAAACAACAACACAGAGTTACACATGGGATAAACAAACGTACAGTCAATATCACAATAGAAAAGTATATATACAGTGTGTGCAAATGTAGTAACATTTGGGAGGTAAGGCAATAAATAGGCCATAGTGGCGAAATAATTACAATTTAGCAATTAAACACTGGAGTGATAGATGTGCAGAAGATGAATATGCAAGTAGAGATACAGGGGTGCAAAGGAGAAGAAAAAAAAAACAATATGGGGATGAGGTAGTTGGGTGGGCTCTTTACAGATGGGCTATGTACAGGTGCAATGATTGGTAAGCTGCTCAGACAGCTGATGCTTAAAGTTGGTGAGGGAGATATAAGTCTCCAGCTTCAGTGATTTTTGCAATTCGTTCCAGTCATTGGCAGCAGAGAACTGGAAGGAAAGGCGGCCAAAGGAGGAGTTAGCTTTGGGGGTGACCAGCGAAATATACCTGCTGGAGCGCTTGCTACGGGTGGGTGTTGCTATGGTGACCAGTGAGCAGAGATAAGGCGGGGCTTTACCTAGCAAATACTTATGGATGACCTGGGGGCAGTGGGTTTGGCGACGAATATGAAGCAAGGACCAGCCAACAAGAGCATACAGGTCGAAGTGGAGGGTATGTTTGGCAGCATGAGTGAAGGATGATTTGTTTGTGAAATAGGAAGCCGATTCTAGATTTAATTTTGGATTGGAGATGCTTAATGTGACTCTGGAAGGAGAGTTTGAAGTCTAACCAGACACCTAGGTATTTGTAGTTGTCCACATATTCTAAGTTAGAATCATCAAGAGTAGTGATGCTAGACAGGCAGGGGGGTGCGGGCAACGATCGGTTGAAGAGCATGCATTTAGTTTTGCTTGCATTTAAGAGCAGTTGGGGGCCACGCAAGGAGTGTTGTCTGGCATTGAAGCTCATCTGGAGGTTTGTTAACACCGTGTCCAAAGAAGGGCCAGATGTATACAGAATGGTGTCATCTGCGTAGAGGTGGATCAGAGAATCACCCACAGCAAGAGTGACATCAATGATATATACAGAGAAAAGAGTCAGCCTGAGAATTGAAACCTGTGGCACCCCCATAGAGACTGCCAGAGGTCCGGACAACAGGCCCTCCAATTTGACACAGTGAATTCTATCTGAGAAGTAGTTAGTGAACCAGGCGAGGCAATCATTTGAGAAACCAAGGCTGTTGAGTCTGCTGATAAGAATGCGGTGATTGACAGAGTCGAAAGCCTTGGCCAGGTCGATGAATATGGCTGCACAGTCCTGTCTTTTATCGATGGCGGCTATGATATCGTTTAGGACCTTGAGCGTGGCTAAGGTGCACCCATGACCAGCTCGGAAACCAGATTGCATAGCAGAGAAGGTACGGTGGGATTCAAAATGGTCGGTGATCTGTTTAACTTGGCTTTCGAAAGACTTTAGAAAGGCAGGGTAGGATATATATAGGTCTGTAACAGTTTGGGTCTAGAGTGTCACCCCCTTTGAAGAGGAGGATGACCGCGGCAGCTTTCCAATCTTTAGGGATCTCAGACTATACGAACAGGCTAGTAATAGGGGTTGCAACAGCTGATTTGTAGGTGAGGCATAAAGTTAGCAATGTGGTTAGGGTTATGTTTAAAATCAGATTTTATGACTTTGTCAGCATGCAAGTTAGTGACCACCCTGCAGAGCTAACTCCAGGACAAGATTCATCCCAATAAATGCCAACCTACCCTTTTTATTCCTCCTAGTATGGAACCAGGAAAGGGAACACCTGTCTCTAACATATCAACTCACAATGCATACACACAGGCCTACATATAGCCAGAATAAATAATTCCCCTTATCACTCTAAAGAGAAGGGGCTCATTCACTGAGGGGATCAAGTTGAATTTTTTTGCCCCCGCCCAAACACACACACCACAGGCGGCTGGTGAGTGAAGAACAGTTCATAATAATGGCAGAAAGCCATCAAACACATGGCCACGAGCCCATCCTCCCCAATTAATGTGCCACCAACAACCTGGCGAACTCCCTGGACATCCCTTTGTACGGACTACAGGAAAAGGAGGGCGGAACACGCCCCCATTCACATTGACGGGGCTGTCCCACACGGTCCCACGTGGTGACATGATTTCATGGATGTGATGTGCAAATCAGCGCTAGAAAACTGATCACGCAAATGTCACCATTACGATTTTTTTTTGTGTGGGCGCCCCGTGCCGCCCCCGGCAAGATGCCACCCTGGGCGGCTGCCCATGTCGCCTATACCTAAATCCTCCACTGTTTCACGGTAAGGTCTCTCGCTCTGTTGTATTCGGCGTATGTGACAAATACAATCTGATTTTGATTTCATTTGACCTAGACGCTCGGCTGACACGGTAGGGTCAGTGCAGCTACCCCAGTAGGAAAAACATACACACACATAAAGAGAGTCTGTGCAGAGGCTAGAGCTGGGTCTTACACGGGAGGCCGGGAGAGAGAGAGAGAGATGAGAGAGAAGAGAAAGAGATGGAGAGAGAGAGGGAGAGAGAAGAGAGAGAGATGGAGAGAGAGAGAGAGAGAGGGAGAAAGAAGAGAGAGAGATGGAGAGGGAGAGAGAAGAGAGAGAGATGAAGAGAGAGAGAGAGAAAGAAAGAGAGTTAGGTAGGGATAGATCATGAAAGACTGAATATGCAAGAGAGTGAGGGAGATAGAGGAATAGAGAGGGGGGATGGAATGAGAGAAGTACACTGAAATGTCATGCCTATTTTATAGGTCTAATTAAAACAGAATATTTCCACAGGGGGAAAACTATGAGTCTCTACAATGTGTGACTGGACTTTTTATACTATATCTGTCTCATGGGCCCAGGCATGAATGAGACTCTTATTATGGTCTTTACTGAGTTGGTCTTCATTTCAATACAAGGATGATCCATTCCAGACATTAATTCCACAGTCATGTCACAGTGGTCATATACTATGACTTCTGCAGCTTGTTTTGTATTCATCTACCGGTATTCATCAGCTCTGATACTAAATTATAATTTCCCCAAGGAACTGAGAATTCTCTTGTCCTTAAAACTGACATGAGTAAGCTCACAAAAAAAACTAAACTTCCACCCTTTGACTCTATGTCATCATTCCAGTAATGTCACCCGTTGAAACCATAATGCTCTCCCAATGTTGTCTGACATGCGTGTGTGTGTGTTTGTGTGTGTGTGTGTGTGTGTGTTTGTGTGTGTGTGTGTGTGTGTGTGTGTGTGTGTACGTGGTTGTATGCATACATGCGTGTGTGTTGTTTGAGTCACAGAAAACCCAAACCTCTTCCTAATTACACAGTGGATCTAGGCAGAGCAGAGCCTTGGCTACCCATCATGCATCATGTTTTACATAAATAGTGGTCTGACGAAAACAACAGTCAGGGTTACCATCACTCTGGGTCTGGACAGACGGTTAAACCAGAATTGGACCATAATGAACTTTTTAGGGAAGGGAGGGAGGGGTGGCTGGAGTGTGTGTGTGAGTGTGTGTATGCGTGTGTATGTATGTGTGTGTATGCGTGTGTATGTATGCGTGTGTCTGTGTGTGTCTGTGTATGCGTGTGTATATGTGTGTGTGTGTGTATGTGTGTGTCTGCGTGTGTATGTGTGTGTGTACTGTGTGTGTGTGTGTGTGTGTGTGTGTGTGTGTGTGTGTGTGTGTGTGTGTGTGTCTGTGTATGTGTGTGTGTACTGTGTGTGTGTGTGTGTGTGTGTGTGTGTGTGTGTGTGTGTGTGTGTGTGTGTGTGTGATGCAATAACGATGAATAGAACACTAAGTTTACAACATTAAGGTGCACCACACCAAAACATATATCCTTTAAACTACTACTACTAGTTTGATGGTTGTAGCCATCAATTGTCCCAGTAACAATCACCCATATTAGTAAACTTATTTCATTTCAAACTGCACATTTCTCGAGTGTAGGGTACTTACCATGCTTCTGCATTGCTTGCTGTTTGGGGTTTTAGGCTGGGTTTCTGTATGGCCACTCCAATACCCTGTTGTCCTTTAGCCATTTTGCCGCAACTTTGGAAGTATGCTTGGGGTCATTGTTAATTTGGAAGACCCATTTGAGACCAAGTTTTAACTTCCTGACTGAGGTCTTGAGATGTTGCTTCAATATATCCACATAATTTTTCTCCCTCATGATGCCATCTATTTTGTGAAGTGCACCTAACCCTCCTACAGCAAAGCCCCCCACAACATGATGCTGCCACCTACGTGCTTCACGGTTGGGATGGTGTTCTTCGGCTTGCAAGTCTCTCTCTAACGATGGTCATTATGGCCAAACAGTTATATTTTTCTTTCATCAGACCAGAGGACAGTTCTCCAAAAAGTAGGATCTTTGTCCCCATGTGCAGTTGCAAACCGTAGTCTGGCTTTTTTATGCCGGTTTTGGAGCAGTGGCTTCTTCCTTGCTTTTCAGGTTATGTCGATATAGGACTCGTTTTACTGTGGATATAGATCATTTTGTACCTGTTTCCTCCAGCATCTTCACAAGGTCCTTTGCTGTGGTTCTGGGATTGATTTGCACTTTTCGCACCAAAGTACGTTCATCTCTAGGAGAATGCGTCTCCTTCCTGAGCGTTATGATGGCTGCATGGTCCCATGATGTTTATACTTGCGTACTACATCCACAGGTACACGTCCAATTGACTCAAATTATGTCAAATAGCCTATCAGAATCTTCTAAAGCCATGACATAATTTTCTCGAATTTCCCAAGCTGTTTAAATGCACAGTCAACTTAATGTATGTTAACTTCTGACCCACTGGAAATGTGATACAGTGAATTATAAGTGAAATAATTGTTGGAAATATTACTTGTGTCATGCACAAAGTAGATGTCCTTAACCGACTTGCCAAAACTATAGTTTGTTAACAAGACATTTGTAGAGTGGTTGAAAAACGAGTTTTAATGACTCCAGCCTAAGTGTATGTAAACTTCCCACTTCAACTGTATATCATGTCAGCGGGGATAATAGCTATGGAATGATTATCTATGTAACTGGTTGGCTCTCTGTACTTAAAGCTGGATGAGCTAGCCTTGGCCCTCAGTCTCCTCGCTGTAATCCCTGGTGTCAGGGGATCTGTGCTAGCCTAGCCTAGGTTAGCCGTGTTAAGTGGACTGCAACAGTGTTGCTCTGAAGCTCCTCAACCCCTCATTATCTCACAATGGGCTTACTGACACAATGAAGACAGCAGTGTAGATCATGTGTTGGGGTACTGAAAGTCAGGGATTTATAGGCATATTAGAAGAATAAGAATCTCTATCTGCCAGAGACAAATCTAGAAGCATTTAGAAAGGTGCACATAGAGCCATTCACCTCAACTACAGACTACACAGACAGAGCATTTTTGACATTATCTATCATATTGTAGGTTCTGCGGTTAAAAGGAAACTTTTGGCGAGATGACGCTGCACACACACACAGTGAGACACACAGGGTGTGGAAATTTCCCTTCAGTCTGAGAAGAGAGCATTCCACAAGGAGAAGGAGTACATTCAGATCCATTCACTAGCACGGCTGCAGTCTGAGCGGCTGTGTGTCTGTGTGTGTGTGTGTGTGTGTGTGTGTGTGTGTGTGTGTGTGTGTGTGTGTGTGTGGCACGCACATGTGTGTGTGATGAACCCAGTTCACACTGTCTCCCATAGAGTGAGAGTGAGTAATAAAGGAGCAGGGGCTCACTGACCCTTCTGGCCTTAACAACTACAGCTCCCAAGATGGACTCTTATCTCCACGGCAACCAGCAGACATCCCCAGCCTGAGGCTACAGCGCCACCGCACACACACAGGAAATGATGACACCAGTTTGAGAGAACCCACTGAAAAAACAGTGGTACATGACTTGAAGCTAGGTGAGTAGAATCTAGAATCCCCTGGTCTTCATGGAGAGCCATACAATATGATACAATGAAAGCATATGGCATGGAGAAAAGCCTTTTAAACCTTTTAAGCCATTTTAAACACTGCACATTTATATTTCCTGCTGTGCATATCTGTATGGAAAAATGCAGCTCCCCTCATATAGTGGAAGGTTAAGGTAAAGTAATGGTAAGCTGCAGTTTATATCAGACTGAATCTGTAGCTATCTGAAAGCTATCTGCTACAGCACGTTCATCAGCGGAGAGATGTGACGACCAGAAGATGACTTGCTTCTCTTCTTTTCCTCACTGACACAAACAACCCCAGCCTCAGGGTGGCCAGCCAGCATGACTCCAGAAAGTAGTAAGGGAAAGAGTGACACATTGGAAAGGAGAGCTGCAACAGCAACATGCATGCCCAGTCCCTGTCATTCATAATTATGTTGTAATCCTTTGAACTAATCCTTGGAAATTAACACACACACACACACACATAATACTTACACACACTCACACACACCGTAGTCTAAAATAAGGGTGAATACCCAGTGCTTATGAGTCATTAGCCATGACTCTCTCCACAGCATGGGATCCCAGTCTAACAGTACCAGCTCAGGGGAGCCTGGAGCCTTACAATACCAGCTCAGTAAAGCCCTACAGCCTTACAGTACCAGCTCAGTAGAGCCTTACAGCCTTACAGTACCAGCTCAGTAGCGGCCTACAGCCTTACAGTACCAGCTGAGTAGAGCCCTACAGCCTTATAATACCAGCTCAGTAGAGCCCTACAGCCTTACAGTACCAGCTCAGTAGAGCCCTACAGCCTTACAATACCAGCTCAGTGGAGCCTTACAATACCAGCTCAGTAGAGCCCTACAATACCAGCTCATTAGAGCCCTACAGCCTTACAATACCAGCTCAGTAGAGCCCTACAGTCCTACAATACCAGCTCAGTAGAGCCCTACAGTCCTACAATACCAGCTCAGTGGAGCCTTACAGTACCAGCTCAGTAGAGCCTTACAGCCTTACAGTACCAGCTCAGTAGAGCCTTACAGCCTTACAATACCAGCTCAGTAGAGCCCTATAGCCTTACAATACCAGCTCAGTAGAGCCCTATAGCCTTACAATACCAGCTCAGTAGAGCCCTACAGCCTTACAATACCAGCTCAGTAGAGCCTTACAGCCTTACAATACCAGCTCAGTAGAGCCCTACAGCCTTACAGTACCAGCTCAGTAGAGCCCTACAGTCCTACAATACCAGCTCAGTGGAGCCTTACAGTACCAGCTCAGTAGAGCCCTACAGCCTTACAATACCAGCTCAGTAGAGCCTTACAGTACCAGCTCAGTAGAGCCCTACAGTACCAGCTCAGTAGAGCCCTACAGCCTTGCAATACCAGCTCAGTAGAGCCCTATAGCCTTACAATACCAGCTCAGTGGAGCCTTACAGTACCAGCTCAGTAGAGCCCTACAGCCTTACAATATCAGCTCAGTGGAGCCTTACAGTACCAGCTCAGTAGAGCCTTACAGTACCAGCTCAGTGGAGTCTTACAGTACCAGCTCAGTGGAGCCTTACAGTACCAGCTCAGTAGAGCCTTACAATACCAGCTCAGTGGAGCCTTACAATACCAGCTCAGTAGAGCCTTACAGTACCAGCTCAGTAGAGCCTTACAGTACCAGCTCAGTAGAGCCTTACAGTACCAGCTCAGTGGAGCCTTACAGTACCAGCTCAGTAGAGCCTTACAATATCAGCTCAGTGGAGCCTTACAGTACCAGCTCAGTAGAGCCCTATAGCCTTACAATACCAGCTCAGTGGAGCCTTACAGTACCAGCTCAGTAGAGCCCTACAGCCTTACAATACCAGCTCAGTAGAGCCCTACAGCCTTACAATACCAGCTCAGTAGAGCCTTACAGCCTTACAATACCAACTCAGTAGAGCCCTACAGCCTTACAGTACCAGCTCAGTAGAGCCCTACAGTCCTACAATACCAGCTCAGTGGAGCCTTACAATACCAGGTCAGTAGAGCCCTATTGCCTTACAATACCAGCTCAGTAGAGCCCTATAGCCGTACAATACCAGCTCAGTAGAGCCTTACAGTACCAGCTCAGTAGAGCCCTACAGTCCTACAATACCAGCTCAGTGGAGCCTTACAGTACCAGCTCAGTAGAGCCCTACAGCCTTACAATACCAGCTCAGTAGAGCCCTATAGCCTTACAATACCAGCTCAGTGGAGCCTTACAGTACCAGCTCAGTAGAGCCCTACAGTCCTACAATACCAGCTCAGTAGAGCCCTATAGCCTTACAATACCAGCTCAGTGGAGCCTTACAGTACCAGCTCAGTAGAGCCCTACAGTCTTACAATACCAGCTCAGTGGAGCCTTACAGTACCAGCTCAGTGGAGCCTTACAGTACCAGCTCAGTAGAGCCTTACAGCCTTACAATACCAGCTCAGTGGAGCCTTACAGTACCAGCTCAGTAGAGCAGCTGGAATAAGGTGTCCGCATGCTTCCCTGACGAAACAGTTTGGAAGAGTTTGTGCTTATATTGCGACAACCTTTTGTTAGTTTTTGACTTTGGTAAAGTTTTTTTTCAGCTGTTCTGGCATACAACATTTTTTCTCAAGGCAAGCTGAAGTCTGTAGCCGAAGTCTCCGCCCCTTTGTCGGTGATTGATCAACAGTAGGGATTCTTCAATAAAGTATTTGTTGTATTTGTTGACAACTCATGTTCATGCACATTTTTCCATTGAGAAATACTGCACCAAGCAGCTTATTTAGATGTAAAACTCTGAAAAAAAGTCCAAATTAATGGCTGATTTCTTGAGTTATCCTAGATTAATTCGGACTATTTTGAAGAAGTGTATACAGGCTATGGCGTCTCAAAATGGACAAACAGCAGAATTGCTGTGTTTTTGTTTTAAAGGAGTATGTGAGCAGACTCGTTTGGTTCAGCCCAACTAAAGCATGCTGACACCTTTAAAAGGAGGGATGAATACACTCTTAGAAAAAAAAGGTTCAATCTAGAACCTAAAATAGTTTTGGGCTGTCACCCAACCACCCCCCCACAAAAAAACAAAATGTATATAATTTAATTTATTTTTCCTACTAGCTCTGACTTAGCAGATAGCTACTGTATTGAAGAAAAATGTACTTACTATGACTGTGATATTTGGTTGTCCCATCTAGCTATCTTAAGACTAATGCACTAAGTCGCTATGGATAACAGCGTCTGCTAAATGACTAAAATGGAAATGGAAAATGAGAAGGAGAGGGAGGAAGGGAGAGGGCTGCTAAATCTGTCTCTCAATGTCCATTTGGCCTGGACCATGGTTATAAAGCCCTCTTTACAGAGGACTGGCGTGGGGGAAACACACTGGGCCTTTTAACTAAGACTGGGCTGGCTAACTCCCCCCTATCGGTTCTCACCAATGCCTAGTCCCATACACACACTGATACAGTACACACACACACCTACGCACGCACACACCAACACGCCTACGCACACATACAAACACACACTCTCTTACGCACGTCTACACTGAGTACTGTACAAGTGCACACAGTGTACTAACAAACAAACAGAGCACACGTGCCAAAACGGTTTATTCATGTAAATAGGAGGTTACAGTGTGAGAGTGAGGAGAACGCCCTAGCCCATAACTATCTTATGGAAATATGGCTATGGCTTTGGCTCCAGTCTACACTGTTGATGTCTCCTCCATGGTCCTTCACGGCCAAAAGCATTCATTTACTAACAATTATAGGGGTCGATAAGGTAAATTGTGTTCATTCAAGGTCAACTACAGTGAACGAGTTTTGTTCAGGATCAATCGTTTTCATCAACCGTCAGAGGCGTTCATTCACGGTCAACTGTACTCATTTAAAGTCAACAGCATTAGTTCACGGGTCAATGGGCTGTAATCAGTGTGTTGCATGTCTCAGTGAGGCGTTCATCAGGCTGTCTGGCCTGGCTGGCCTGTCTGGCTGTCAGGCTGGGAGAAATGCTTTTTCCCGTGGAAGGAATCTGATCACTGTACTGTAGGAGGCCAAACTGTGTGATGTTAGTGGGAGGAGAGAGGGAGGGTAGTTCAGGGAATCAAAGACTGAAAGAATGAAAGGTGAGAGACAGACAGGAAAATAAAGTTATAAAGAAAACGAGAAAGAACAGAGAGGGAGGAGAAGGAAAAGAGAGGACATGTGGAGAGAAAGAGAAAGAAAGAGAGAGAATAAAGAGAAGAGAATAAATTGAGAGTGTTTCGAGAGGAGAGGGTAAACAATTCATATATTCATATTCATGAGTGGAATATTACAGCTCTCTGAGGGACTGCCACCTGTTTTGGGGACAGGGGATCATCTCCCTCCTTCTCTTTCACACACACCACACACCCAAGTCCTCATTCCGGGGTGAATGCCTTGTGGCTTTCTCAGTGCATGGGAGCATTGCAAGAATTGTTTGGGAAGAGGAACCCAGACGCGAGTTTTTCCTGCTCTTCCAACCCCCTCATTTAGCTGTCCGCCTGGGATCTTTTACACATATAGTATAAATAGACAGGCAGCAACAGGGGTCAGGAGAGAAGGAGAGAGAAAGAGAGAACAGGAAGGAGAAGGGGTTAGAGAGGGAAAGCATAGTGATAGCCAGATGGGGATTTTCCACCAATCCTGGTCCGGTCACAGAGTTCACATAACGTCTCCAAAGGGTAAAGGTCGGAACATCACATCAGAAAATCATCATCATACGAGTGTTGTATTGTTACAATTCTATCCTTACTACAATGTTTTCTCACTGTCTACACTTCACCAAGCTACTTCACCAAGCTATTTATGCTAAGCTATTCACCAAGCTATTTATGCTAAGCTATTCACAAAGCTATTTATGCTAAGCTATTCACCAAGCTATTTGTACTATGTACTGTACACTGGGGATGCACAATATATCGGTGAACATATCGGAATCGGACGATATTAGCTAAAAATGCCAACATGTCAAAGCTGACATGCATACCTATATAACGTAGGTGACATAATGACACCACGTAAAATGTGTGGATCGAGCACAATGTGTGGATCGAGCAGTTAACAAGTTGAGCAGTCATTTGAAAGAGTAAGAACAGCGAGACAACTCAAAGGCGAAATCCATTAAAGTCAAGATAATGGAATTCATTGCCCTTGACAATCAACCGTTCTATAGTCATGGGTGATGTTGGCTTTTGCCGACTGCTCGAGCACCGGTACACACTACCAAGTGCGCTATTTTTCAGGTGTTGCTTTACCGGAGTTACACAGTAATAGCGTCACTGCTGTTAGCTTCACGACATACATACTATGGAACGCCGTTTGGGTCTTTGCGTGTCAAAAAAGATACAGTAGCACTGTCAGAGCTGTACAAAAAAGTCTGCAAACAAGCAAACACCGGCCACGAACAATGTGTTTACAATACCGCATTGGCAATAAGCATTATTTGTTTGACAGCAACTTCTGGGGTAGCTAGCTTTGGCTTGGTACCTAGCTAGCACCAATACAACCAGCCTAGAAACTGCAGTCATTTTCACTATTCTTAGCAATGATTTAGGAATCCTTGTGAGTAAGTATTAGCTAGGTTGTCACTTGTTGTTCGCCTATTGAAATTGAACTTGAACTTGAAGCTATAAGCAGCCAGCTAGCTTCATCTGGCTAGTTAGGCTCTACCGGACCGGGTTATGTGTTGTGAAGCCAGCCACAATAAGGATTAGGCACAACAGTGGAATTTGCGGTTTGCCTTAAAAATAAAAATATGCCATTGACAGTGATGCAAATGAATGCAAATAGTAGAATTATGCCATACTTTTATTTTGAAGGCTATTCCTTATTGTGGCTAGCTTCACATAGATGGGTCCGACCACCATTAATCAATAAGAACTGTCTTATAAATTAGGGTTATTTTAGATGATGACACCTAGCTATCTATAGCTACTGAAACAGATTATGTCGTTTTGCTATGTTTTTGGGGAAGAACATGTGTGTGTGTGTGTGTGTGTGTGTGTGTGTGTGTGTGTAACCTTTATTTAAGCGAGTCAGTTAAGAACAAATTCTTATTTACAATGACGGCCCGGACGACACTGGGCCAATTGTGCTTCGCCCTATGGGACTCCCAATCATGGCGGGATTGTGATACAGCCTGGATTCGAACCAGGGACTGAAGTGACGCCTCTTGCACTGAGATGCAGTGCCTTAGACCGCTGCGTCCGTGTGTGTGTTAACTATTTAACTGTACTAGAATGCTTAAAAGGGAGCTAAAATGTTAAATATTGGTTATCAGTATCGGTACCATTTTTTTTGGCAAGGAAAATATCGGATATCGGTATTGACCAAAAATGTCATTTTGGTGCAGCACTACTGTATACAGTACTGTAGTAGGGGAGAGTGGGGTAAGTTGAGACATTTCAGCATCACTCCGTCAAGGGAAATATAGCATTATTTTAAACAAAGATATCTTCATTTCAGGATGTTGCGTATCCCTGGAAATAATCAGAATTCATGTAAAGATTAGTTTTGGCACAATTTAAGCTGACAGGGTAAGTTAAGCCACCAACAAATGTCTTTACTGAATTAAATATTACCACTACCTTTTCAAAACCATACCTACCTTTATTTCTCAAACACAATTCAAATCAATCACTTCTTTGTCTTTTAATCATTTGAACACTTTTAACATACTGTAGGCCCTGTTGTTACCTCATATCCCAGTGATAATGCCTTAAATTACACCTGGGAAAAAACACTTCAATTTGCTCAACTTGCCATTGGCTCAACTATTGGCTCACTTACCGCCACACAGATGGTCATGAGTCATGGCCACAAAACGCTACGTGACCGTTGAGTCATGGTAATCTCCTCTTATGCACTCTGGACATGTGTTAATAGTACTGGGCTCTACAGTCCCTCCATCAGGACGCTAATGGCCTAGTACTCAGGGCTCTATCGTCCCTCCATCAGGTCCTAATGGCCTGATACCCAGGGCTCTATTTTTCCTCCATCAGGTACTAATGGCCTGGTACCCAGGGCTCTATTTTACCTCCATCAGAACGCCTATGGCCTGGTACTCAGGGCTCTATTGTCCCTCCATCAGGTCCTAATGGCTGGTACTCAGGGCTCTATTGTCCCTCCATCAGGTCCTAATGGCCTGGTACCCAGGGCTCTATTTTACCTCCATCAGGTCCTAATGGCCTGGTACTCAGAGCTCTATTGTCCCTCCATCAGATCCTTATGGCCTGGTACTCAGGGCTCTATTGTCCCTCCATCAGAATGCCTATGGCCTGGTACTCAGGGCTCTATTGTCCCTCCATCAGATCCTTATGGCCTGGTACTCAGGGCTCTATTGTCCATCAGGTCCTAATGGCTGGTCCTCAGGACTCTATTGTCCCTCCATCAGGATGACAATAGCTTGGTACTCAGGGCTTTATGTTCCCTCTAGCTACATGAATGCAAATGCAATAGGAAATGACATCAAACACTTATCATAAAAACAGTACCGTGCTCTTAAAACTCACCTCACATATCTTTGATCTCTAAGGCATTCTACGGTTTGTATCATTAACAACTAAAGCTGCCAAATAACTCTAAATCTAGCATAAAGGACCTGCTTTAAATTATTATTTTTACGCTCAATTTAGCCACTTCATATGCGCACTCTCGCTTCTGAATGGGAAATATATTCTTTCTATATAATTCAGCTAAGTTCAATTATATTCTTCTATTCAATTATATTAAATAATGGCACATGACTTATAAGCATCTCTTGTCTGCTAAATGAACAAGCCTACAGCTTATGGCTTGGAGCTTATAACATAGGCCAACTCATATTCTGTTCTTCTGAAATACATTTTCTTCATTTTCTTCTTTAGACCTGTCTAAAATAAATAATGGATTTATTGTGATGGTGTACTACATTCAATTGATGTATTATGCTTGTTTAAATGTAGATGTTCCAAAGGTGTTCATCAGCGACTTGTATGTGTGGAGGCCTGAAGATGCTAAATGTGTTTATGTTGATTAACGGTCAATTACCGTGAGACCAGCAGTCTTTTGCATGACAATAACCAGCTGACAAATTCCATAACTGACACAGCCCTACCCATGGCCATTGGCTCAATTTAGCTAAAGGCATTATATTGACTACGTATATTATCCCATACAGCCACACGGATGCACTTTCATGCTAGGTTTAGGACCTCATAATGAAGCTTATAGAGACCCCAACTGATGTATAGAACAATATTTAAATGATCTACTTTGGTTTAGATCAGGGGTTGGAATTGAAATGATTTTCCAATCGTTTAGTTGTAGACAAAATCATACTTTTTTTCATTCCCTTCCACTGTTTCCGACCAGCAAAATAAAGTTCTGGACTGGATCGAATGCCAAAAAAGTACTGGTTTATTTCGTTCTTCCTGTTCCTTTTAAAACCTCTGAAATCAAATGTTTTTCTGACATTTGCTAGACATTACATTTCTTCACCAATCAGTGCGGTTAGAGCAGCTGTAAAGTAGACGCTGGGAGTCAGGAAGCAGGAACAGTTGGAGAGTTTAATAAAAAATAAAAAAAATATAACAGAGTCAGTAACGCCTGATGGGAAACAACAACAGAGTGCTATATATATGGGGCATAATCAGGAAGGTGATAGAGTCCAGGTGTGCCTGATGATGAGGCGCAGGTATGCGTAATGAGGGTTGCCAGGTGCGTGTAGTGATGGGTTGCCAGGACCGGTGGTTAGCAGACCGGCGCCGGAGAGGGGGAGCGGGGTTAGACGTGACAGCAGCTTGTGACTGACAGTTTGCGGCTGGGGAGAGCTAATGAGGGTGGAGGAGGAGGCTTGAAGCGCTGGACATCTTGTTATGACATGCCTTACCTGAATTAGGCCCACAGCATTATACCAATGGAGGAGTGGTTTCTATGGAGGAACTTTGAATGTCTTTGAACTTCTGAGAGTTGGCTTAGTGTTGGACCAGAGCTAACTAGCTAACAAGCGTGTGCAGAGCGGCACCAGAATTAAAAACACATCTGGTATATGTAACTAGCATTGAAAAAGTGAATTCATTAAAAATCTCTCACTAATTTCTAAATAACGTTTGTAACGTCAGTAGGCTACAGCTTCGGAAGGGGATGGGCAGGTTGCCTATACACTCACATAAACTGGCAAAGGTTTTCAGCTGGCAGGTAGACACTGGGTTATGTTTCTGAGTGACAGTGTGAGTCTATGCATAGGCGCCTTGTTGCGTTTTTTGTGGGGGGGTGCCAGGAATGTTAAAGAACGTTATTAACCGGTTCACATGCTTTTAAAATAACGGTTCTGTTCCAGAACATTTCATTATTTTCCGTCTTTGCGATTCTGTTCCTTGACCTGGTTCCAACCCCTGGTTTAGATACAAGTATCCCTCTAACACAAGAAATTAATTGGACTTGATGAAAATCTGTTTTTTGGACCTAATTTGCCTTCCACTTTTTCCATGTGGTTTCTTCCTTCACAGACTCCATGAAATTATGACATCTTCCTAAATATTTAGTCAAATGATACATTTAGTGTAACATTTCCTAGAAACAAGGGTGGCTCAACTTACCCCTTTAGATCAACTTACCCCACTCTCCCCTACAGTTTTATTACAGTGAACTCTCACTCGCTCTAGGGACTAAATAAGGTAAAGAATGATTAAACATACTATATCTCTACTACAGTGGGGCAAAAAGGTATTTAGTCAGCCACCAATTGTACAAGTTCTCCCACTTAAAAAATATGAGAGAGGCCTCATAGGTACACTTCAACTATGACAGACAAAATGAGAAGAAAAAAAATCCAGAAAATCACATTGTAGGATTTTTTATGAATTTATTTGCAAATTATGGTGGAAAATAAGTATTTGGTCACCTACAAACAAGCAAGATTTCTGGCTCTCACAGACCTGTAACTTCTTCTTTAAGAGGCTCCTCTGTCCTCCACTCGTTACCTGTATTAATGGCACCTGTTTGAACTTGTTATCAGTATAAAAGACACCTGTCCACAACCTCATACAGTCACACTCCAAAACTCCACTATGGCCAAGACCAAAGAGCTGTCAAAGGACACCAGAAACAAAATTGTAGACCTGCACCAGGCTGGGAAGACTGAATCTGCAATAGGTAAGCAGCTTGGTTTGAAGAAATCAACTGTGGGAGCAATTATTAGGAAATGGAAGACATACAAGACCACTGATAATCTCCCTCGATCTGGGGCTCCACGCAAGATCTTGTGATTCCATTTTCTAATAAAATGCTAATTAAACACTTCAAAATCATACAATGTGATTTTCTGGATTTTTGTTTTAGATTCCGTCTCTCACAGTTGAAGTGTACCTATGATAAAAATTACAGACCTCTACATGCTTTGTAAGTAGGAAAACCGGCAGAGTATCAAATACTTGTTCTCCCCACTGTATATCTCTACTATATTGCTACTATATATATATATCTCTACTATATATATATCTACTATATGGAACCAAATACTAAACGTTTGACTACTTTAATACACACGCCTATCTATCTATCTATCTATCTATCTATCTATCTATCTATCTATCTATCTATCTATCTATCTATCTAGATAGATAGATATATATACATTTGGTCCCCTAAAATGGGGGGGCCATGTAAAAAAAAGCCCTGTAATCTCTAAACGGTTCACTGATATGGATGAAAAACCCCTCAAAAGCTTACAGTCTGTAACCTCATCGTCACTGTATCACTTAATATCCAACGTGCTGGATGTGTCACTGTCCCAATACTTTTGGAGCTCAATTTATATGTGCATGCGCACATGCACACACACACGCACGCGCACACA